>NC_057798.1:281938049-282003481 GCF_018294505.1 Triticum aestivum
AACCTATAGAATCTCCGGTGGACTACATCAGCGATCTCCTAGAAGACATCCTTGGGGAGATCATCTCGCTTCTCCCCACCAAGGATTGCTGCCGCACATAAGTCCTCTCAACTCGGTGGCGTCCTCTATGGCACACCGCGCCCCTCAATCTCGATTGTCGTCAGATATCTGTCCTTCCTGAATTTGATATCGTCAGAGCCATTCACCAGCCGGGCCCCGTTCAACGCCTCTGCATGCCAACACGCTACTTGTTGGCCATACCATGCATAGTGGATGCTTGGCTGATGTCGGGGAAACTGATCCACGAACACCTATAGGGCCGGCGGACTGTGGCCCCTTTCGTTTCGGCGGGGGGCGGAGGTCGCACGAAGAGCAGATCGAGGCGAAGCACACGAGCAGTTTACCCAGTTTGGAGCTCTCCGGAGAGATAATACTCCTACTGCTGCTTGTCTGATTCTATTATGTTCTTGCTCGAGAGTGAGCTAAGTGTTTCTCTGGTTTTCGAATGAGTCGAACCCCCTTTACGTTGCGCATGGGCCTCCTTTTATATGCTCAAGGGGTCACCGACAGGTGGCAACGTAAACAAGGGTACAAATGTAAAAAGCGAGGTGGTTGGTAAAGTTGCTTATACAGTGTTTCCTACCTAACCCTGACAGCAGGGGACAAGGGCATTAAATGCCCGTCTGTGTCGCCCAAACAGTGCAGAAAAGGACCGTTAGGGGCGCCACCGCTCGCCACGATGGCGATCTTGTCAGCTTCACATGCCACCGCGCACCGCTGGCTGCACAGCCTCCCGCCACGCGCGCCTGGAAAGGCCCCTAGAGCGACACGTTGTTGGATGCGCCGGAGCATGGGCACAGAGTGACCGCCTGTCGCGGCAAGCGCCTTGCCGCGTCCGTTGTCTTGTCGGGCCTAGAAGCTTGTCGCTCACCAGGCCTCGAGATGCCTTGGTTGGTCTTCCCGGCAAGCTCCTCTTGCCGGGGTCTTGTTGCCTTGCCGGGACGCGTGGCGCGTCGCGGCGAGTTCCTTGGGATGCCTTGGTTGGCCTTCCCGGCAAGCTCCTCTTCCCGGGGCCTTGTCTCCTTGGCTTAAATACTTTGTTCTTGAATGGCTCCAAGGGAACCACGGAGGACCTTGGCGGTCGCCCAACAAGCCTTACCGCGGGGTGCTACAACTGCCTGTGCACAAGTTCGGGATACTAGGGTACCCCTACTCTAGTACACCGACAGGAGCCCCCGGGCCTGGGCCATACACGCTGCCGAGCGCTGTTGGGCCAGGCCCAAGACAGGGCATGGGCACACGCGGCCTGGGCCACGCCGAATCTTGCTCCGTATCCACCGCGCCCTCCCCTAACGGCACGCGTTGAATGCGGCTCGTGGGAGAGATCGTGGGTGGTTTCTTTATTCGGAAGGGCGAAATGTCCGCCCCCTCCCTCTTTATAAGCAGAGGAAACAGGGGCAGTTCGCCCACCTCGCCGTCTGTTGCTCCGACTCCAAAAATCTCCGCCGCTCCCCCCATCTTCCCAAAGCAGAAAGACAGCAGCGCTCCGCCATGGCTCCGAAAGCCGACAAGGGGAAGGGCGTGAAATCGGCCGAGGCGCAGCGGCTCGCGGCGCTGCGGAAGGAGCGGGCCCTCTTCTCCCCTCAGCTCGGCGCGAAGGAGCTGAGGGAGTACTTCTATCTCTTTTGGTCGACGGAGACGCGGGCGCATCCGTGCACGAGGGTACTCCCGGCCACCGCTCGGAGTTTGCTGGCGAGGAAGATTTTGCCGGCTCTGAAGCTGAGCCAAGCGAGCCCGGCGAGGAAGAGCCCGAACCTTCAGACAGCTTGCCGCAGGCGGAGCCCCCGGCCCCGCCAAGAAGGCGTCTCCACAAAGCCGCAGACGTAGCGGGGCGGCAGACGGGCCAACAGCCGCCAAGCCGTGCGACGCGCTCTACCGCGGCAAGCACCGTTGCCGCGGGAGCACCTCACGCCGCTGCGGCAACTGGCGCAGGGTCTTCTTGCTGAGAGGAACAAGGAGCTCAGCACCGCCAAGGACTCCAACGCGGATCTCGAGTTGAAGCTGGCTACGCTGACTCAGACGCTGGACGGCGCCAAGGAGCGAGAGGTGACCTTGTCGGAGAAGGTCAAGGCCAACGAGGCGCTGTTGGCGAATGCCACTGCCGCCCACGACGCCTTCAGGGAGACAGTGGAGCATTGGACTGAAGGTCTCGTGGATGCTGTTGCCGCCATCGACGGGGAGTTGGCGCAGCTGGGGATAGAGGATTTTGGGTATCCCTCCGACGAGCATCTCCAACCCAGCGCCAAGCTCATCCTGTTCTTCAAGGGCGTGGCGACGGCACTCCAGCGACTCCGGGAGAGGATCCCAAAGCAGCTGGCCGACGAGTCGTGCAGGATTTGCACGGGAGTTCTCTAGAAGGTGCTAATGAAGGTGGCGTTCCGCAATCCAGGCTTCACCCTTACCAACGTCCTCAAATCCTTGCCGCCGGATGCTGATCGGGATGCGCTCAAGGCCCTTGTCGCACCCATTGTGGACAAGTTGAGCGAGATCAAGAGGGTTGAGGGCGATCGCGTAGACTAGGCCACCCGTTTTCTCTTTCTCCTTTCGCTGCTAGCCATATTATAAGATCAATCTTTTAGAGCTGCGACAAGTTATTTTGTAATATAACTCTATTTCTGGTATCAATCGCTACGTTATTTCCTTCACTAGATTCCTTCCTTTGTATGTTTTTACCCTACGCTTTTAGGGAACTTGTCGGCGCAGGCACCCGAGCCGCGAGCGCTGAGTGCGGGACGTCAGCAGCCTGCTGGCGGTGCCGCTTCCGACAAGAAACCTTGTCGTGACTAGTTGCAGCACACTTAAGTTGTTGAGCGGACTCGAAACAAAGTAAGGGCGCAACTAGCTACGAGTTGGTTCCTCCGCGCACAGGTTTTCCATTAAAAGTCCGGTCGTTCGAGGAAGATAACTTAAAAATTAAAACTAATTGCTCAAACTTTGGCAACTTAGCTTTTCTGTCGTTTGCTTCCCGGCAAGGCGAAACTTCCTTAAACGACGCCTGGTCCACACCATTATCTTCTCCTCCCCCCCGGCAAACTTGTGTGCGAGGGAACCTTCCTTTCCTTTGTTGAGAAAAAGAAAGAAGAGAAAATAAAGATATGGAGCCTTTCGGCTCGTTATTTCTTACCGGAGGTAGGTGCTGCACAAAGTGTCAGATAACACATGCAAGAAAGAATATAATGCATGAAATTGACAAGATGTGCAGAGCACATGAGCTTTACTTATGCACGGGATCTACGCCCGGCTTTGTACAAAGGATTACATGCAACATCGGCAAGACTTGTACGAAAGGTGGTTGCCGGAACGGGTTCCGGCAACCGCGCCCTACGGGTAAAACTTACGAAGATGCTCAATGTTCCAGGAGTTGCTCACCGGAGTGCCATCTTCGGTCTCAAGGCGGACAGCGCCAGGCCTAGTGACCCGTTTCACCCGATAAGGGCCTTCCCACTTCGGCGTCAACTTGTTGGAATTTTTGGCGGATTGAACGCGCCGAAGAACAAGGTCACCTTCCTCGAAACTTCTGGCATTAACTTTGCGGCTATGGTAGCGGCGCAAAGCTTGCTGGTATCGAGAAGCTCGTACAGCAGCCTGAAGACGATCCTCCTCAAGGAGCAGTGCGTCATCTTGCCGCAGCTGCTCTTGCTCAAGCTCATCATAAGCGAGCACTCGAGGTGACCCGTATACGAGTTCCGTGGGGAGAACTGCCTCTGCTCCATAGACTAGAGCGAAAGGTGTCTGGCCAGTGGCTCGATTTGGCATCGTCCTGATCGACCAAAGAACCACCGGCAGCTCCTTGATCCAGTTTCTTCCGCACTTGCGCAGCCTAACGAAAGTTCTGGTCTTGAGCCTGCGCAGCACTTCAGCATTTGCCCTCTCTGCTTGACCGTTGCTTCTCGGATGAGCAACAGAAGCGAAGCAGATCTTGGCGCCAAGATCTTGGACGTACTGCATGAAGGTGCGGCTCGTGAATTGCGTGCCGTTGTCGGTGATGATCCTGTTAGGGATCCCGAAACGGCAAACAATCGACCTGAAGAACTTGACTGCTGACTGTGCTGTCACCTTCCTCACTGGTTCCACTTCCGGCCACTTTGTGAACTTGTCGATTGCGACGTACAAGTACTCAAAGCCCCCGACAGCTCGGGGAAAGGGGCCGAGGATGTCGAGCCCCCAGACCGAAAATGGCCAGGATAAAGGGATCGTCTGAAGAGCTTGAGCTGGCTGGTGTATCTGCTTGGAATGAAACTGGCACGCTTCACACTTGGTTACTTGTGCAGTTGCATCCTGGAGGGCTGTCGGCCAAAAGAAACCTTGCCGGAAAGCTTTGCCAGCAAGTGCTCTTGCGCCAATGTGGTGACCACATATGCCTCCATGTATCTCTGCCAACAGCTTTTGTCCGTCTTCCCGGCAAATACACTTCAATTTCACACCGTTGAGTCTTCTTCTGTATAGTATGCTGTCAACAAACTGGTACATACTTGACTGCCGGGCTACTTTTTCCGCTTCTTCTTGCTCTTCGGGAAGTTCTCCTGTTTGAAGGAAATGGATAATCTGTTGTGCCCATGCTCGAGCTTGTGGCTCGACAACAAGGACTAAAGGCACATCTGCTGCTGCGGGAACATCCGCTTCCACGACGAGAACCTGCGGCTCAGCCGGAGCTTGATGTTCCCCGGCAAGCTTGTCGAAGCAAAGCTTGTCGGGAGCGTCTGCTACTACAAAACAAACCATAAGGCTTGCTGGAGCAGACTGCTCCTCAGCATCCTTGGCGTTGATCTTGGGGACCTTCTTGGCAGCGGCTTCACGGAGCTCTGCCGAAAAATAGTCGCTAGAAATCAACTTCCTCTTCTTGTTCTGTCCAGTTGATGGTGAAGAACTTGGCGCAGATCGTGATGAGCTCGTGGATCCGACGATGCGGTGGAGTCGCTGTCGATGTGGATCCGACGATGCGGGGTGGTGATTGCATGGTTGTTGCACTCCCACCAGTTTCGTCGCCACCGGCTCGCGCCTGGCAACCCTACCGCGGCAGCGACACGCTCGGCTGCCGCGGAGTGTCATCGTTGGCGTAGCCGATGAGACTCTGAATGGTGGCCCTCCATTCGTCGATCTTGTCCGATGTCGGAGGGTAATCCAGGAGCAGTTGAGCTCGCGCCAAAGCTTCTGCTGGAGTGGTGGGTGGCAGTGGCGGACGGCGCGAGGAGCGGGATATGCTCGGACTTCTAACTATGTTAGAAGGAGCATTATCCCGTCCGGGCGACCGTGTCTCGCTCGTGCTGGCATGTTGGCGTGCATGCTAGTCTTGAGCGCCCCGGGATCCACCACCTTGATCTTGGCCCAACAAACGTATGGTACTGCGAGTACCATGACGCTGTCGGTCCTACGCCTCCTGAGATGGGCGCGGAACAAGCGCGGACGTCGAGGCCTGCGCCGCCTTGCCCTTGGACTTGGCAGCGTCATGAGTTTCCTCGTCGACGTCCGTCCTTCCGCCGATGTCTACCCCACCACCCGTTTGCTCCGGTGGCGGTGGGATCGACGTGGACGGAACAGCTGCCTCCGAAGACTTCTTCTTCGGTGGCATGTTGATGAAGGAAAATGAAGATCTAGCTCGTGTGAACGTCGGATCAGGTTCACACAATCTCGACGCCCCCTACCTGGCGCGCCAAAGATGTCGGGGAAACTGATCCACGAACACCTATGGGCCCCTTTCGGTTCGGCGGGGGGCGGAGGTCGCACGAAGAGCAGATCGAGGCGAAGCACATGAGCAGTTTACCCAGCTTCGGAGCTCTCTGGAGAGATAATACTTCTACTGCTGCTTGTCTGATTCTATTATGTTCTTGCTCGAGAGTGAGCTAAGTGTTTCTCTGGTTTCCGAATGAGTCGAACCCCCTTTACGTTGCGCATGGGCCTCCTTTTATATGCTCAAGGGGTCACCGACAGGTGGCAACATAAACAAGGGTACAAATGTAAAAAGCGAGGTGGTTGGTACAGTTGCTTGTATAGTGTTTCCTACCTAACCCTGACGGCAGGGGACAAGTGCATTAAATGCCCGTCTGTGTCGCCCAAACAGTGCAGAAAAGGACCATTAGGGGCGCCACCGCTCGCCACGATGGCGATCTTGTCAGCTTCGCATGCCACTGCGCACCGCTGGCTGCACAACCTCCCGCCACGCGCGCCTGGAAAGGCCCCCAGAGCGACACGTTGTTGGATGCGCTGGAGCGTGGGCACAGAGTGGCCGCCTGCCGCGGCAAGCGCCTTGCCGCGGTCGTTGTCTTGTCGGGCCCGGAAGCTTGTCACTCACCAGGCCTCGAGATGCCTTGGTTGGTCTTCCCGGCAAGCTCCTCTTGCCGGGGTCTTGTTGCCTTGCCGGGACGCGTGGCGCGTCGCGGCGAGTTCCTTGGGATGCCTTGGTTGTCCTTCCCAGCAAGATCCTCTTGCCGGGGCCTTGTCTCCTTGGCTTAAATACATTGTTCTTGAATGGCTCCTAGGGAACCACGAAGGACCTTGGCGATCGCCCGACAAGCCTGGTCGCGGGGTGCTGCAACTGCCCGTGCACAAGTTCGGGATACTAGGGTACCCCTACTCTAGTACACCGACAGCTGACATCCCCTGAATTCGAAAAACTCCAGCAGTTTGAGTTCTACCATTACCACAAAAGTTTCATACCATGAACCAAACACCAAGAATTTGTTCCCACACCTCTATTGTCCATCTCATGGTTTTCCTCCTCTCTCCAAACCGCACCTTCACCCGATGCCATATACCAGACGATCTGGTACAAATGCTTCGACTCCCACTGCTAAAAAACTTACGCTTGTGGTGGTTTATCTATCGGAGGCCTCACTGCACACAGCATCATCCACTCTAGTTGCCCTGCCCTAGAGCGCTTGTCGATTGTTTTGGGAATAGAAATCCATATTAGTTGTCTCCAAATAAAGTCGCCTTACCTTAAAAGCATTGGAATTTGCTTTGAAGGACAAAAGCTCATCATCGAAGATGCCCCTTCACTTTAAAGGTTGCTCCTTGATAATTGTTATAAACCTTCACAAATAACTGTCGTCTTTGTGCCCAAACTGGAGACCTTGGGTGTAATTCGTGATCCATTTAATGATAACTACAAGTTGGTGTTTGGCTCCTCACTTTTTTAGGGTACCGTATATTATCATCTACACATTTGTAATCATAAGCTTCATTTTCATTTGTGCGCATAAGTTTTATATCATCTTGGAGTACACTTTGGGTACTAATATTATGTTATATGCTCAATGAAGAGTTCGTCCATGGATAGCCTATCAATGTTGTTGGATTCTGTCAAGATCTTATATATCAGAATGTTTAGTTATGATCTGAACATAATTATTGGCTTGCTGCGATGCTTTCGATGTCTAAAGAATTTATATATAGAGGTGATGATTTCATGCACATTGAAAGCCCATATATATTGTACTATAATTAACCTTTCAGTTGTCTCTCTTTCGACATGCTCTTTTTTCAGACCTTAACTATTTTCAATCTTCATGTCTATTTAGGCACAACACATGGAGAAAAACATATAACCAATCGATGGCGTAATAAGCACCAGGATTTTCTCAGTTCTCATGACATTCGTTTGAGGACAATAATGATGGAAAGATATGCATCCAACTAGGCAAATAGAAGCTTTGTCACATTCTTCCTCTTGAATGCGACGTTACTATTATCCATGAGGCTTATGTCTTTGAACAAGAGATTTCTCACGGACAGACATGTTGAATAGCAAAAAAGAAAGTTTCAGGTCGACAAATGGGCTTCTGAACATGCTCGGCTTCTATTTACAACAACTTGTAGTCATCGCCCAATAGATTTTTTTGCGCAGGATGCTGATTTTATGGATCAGACCGATCCATTTGCTTGTGGCTGCACAAAAGAGTGGTTGGGTTAGATGTTATTGCCATGTTCAATCTGAGTTTTGTCTAAATTTGATGAACAACTAATCCTTGGGCTTTTTGTACCGTTTGTAAGCTTGACTTACATGTTGTTGCTCTCGTACTCAAAGGCAGTTCTAGGCCCCAGGCAGACATGGCCTTGGCCTGGGGCGTGGTGGATATTTTTTTGAGAGGGAACAAATTATATTCCACTTAAACTTGGGAAGCCATATCATCATTAACCAAGACAGAAACAAAGTCCGGGGCAACATTCGCCCACAGATGGAGGGGTTCAGCAGCTCCTATAGCAAACTAGGCCAAAGCATGCGCCACGTTGTTACAGTTCCGGGGACAAAACATGAATTCAGAGAAAACAAAAGAGGCATGGCATAGGCTTCTTGCTTCTCGGAAGAGAACTCCTAGCTCCGCAGCGTCATAGTCCTGCCCTTTAAGTGTAGAAATCATTGTCAAACAGTCTGGCTCAAAACTGATACGTTATGCACCCAGGTCAGCTGCCCCTTCAATAGCTCGAATACAAGCAACCACTTTCGCGTGTCGTGCAGATAATACATGGTTCATCTTGTGTAACACCCATGATGTGGCTATATCTCCCACGTGTCGAGGCACAACTTAAGAGGCATAACCGCATTGTGGTTTTGTCGCAAGAAGGGTCATCTTCACACAATCCCATGTAAAGAACGAGAAAGGGATAAAGAGTTGGCTTACAATCGCCACTTCACACAAGTACTTAAATAAATCATACATCATTCAGAGTACACACATAGGTCCGTCTACGGACAAATCCAAAAGAAAGAAGACAACCCCAATTGCTAGATCCCCGATTGTCCCAACCGGGCTGCACTACTGATCATTAGGAAACGAAACATAGTAACGACCAAGATCCTCATCGAACTCCCAACTAAGCTCGGTCCCATCACCTGCACTGGTATCATCGGCACCTGCAACTGTTTTGGTAGTATCTGTGAGTCACGAGGACTCAGCAATTTCAAATCCCGCGAGATCAAGACTACTTAAGCATATGGGTAGGATAAGGTGATAAGGTGGAGCTGCAGCAATTGATAAGCAAAATATGGTGGCTAACAGGCGAGTACAATAGTAGGAAGAGAAACTACACAACGATCGTCATCTAGAACCTATCAATAAGTGATCCTGAACACTACTTACCTTCAAACATAACCCAAACCGTGTTCACTTCCCGGACTCCGCCGAAAAGAGACCATCACGGCTACACACGCGGTTGATGCATTTTAATTAAGTCAAGTGTCAAGTTCTGTACAACCGGATATTAACAATTCCCATCGGCCACATAACCACAGGCACGGCTCTCGAAAGTTTATACCCTGCAGGGGTGTCCCAGCTTAGCCCATTATAAGCTCTCACGACCAACGAAGGATATTCCTTCTCCCGAAAAGACCCAATTAGTCTCGGAATCCCGGTTACAAGACATTTCGACAATGGTAAAGCAAGACCAGCAAGACTGCCCGAATGTGCCGACAAATCCCGATAGGAGCTGCACATATCTCGTTCTCGCGGCACATTGGATGAGTCTAGCTACGATTAAAACCAGCCCTCAAGTTTCCCCGAGGTGGCCACACCGGCTGCTCGGTTCAGACCAACACTTAGAGAAGCACTGGCCCGGGGGGTTAAAATAAAGATGACCCTTGGGTTGGCCTGCCCAAGGGAGGGTTATAGGTTGTTAGGAAAATGTAAAACCAAAGTTGGGCCTTGCTGGAGGAGTTTTATTCAAAGCAAACTGTCAAGGGGTTGCCATAAACCCAGCCGCGTAAGGAACGCAAAATCAAGGAACATAACACCAGTATGACGGAAACTAGGGCAGCAAGAGTGGAACAAAACACCAGGAAAAAGGCCGAGCCTTCCACCCTTTACCAGGTATATAGATGCATTAATTAAATAAGATATATTGTGATATCCCAACATAATCCTGTTCCAACATGGAGCAATGTTCAACTTCACCTACAACTAACAACGCTATAAGAGGGGCTCAGAAAAAGCGGTAACATAGCCAAACAACGGTTTGCTAGGAAGGGTGAAAAGGTTAGTGGCTGACATGGCAATATGGGGGGGATGGTAAACAAGTGATAGGTAGCGCATCATAGCGATAGAACGAAGCAACTAGCAAGCAAAGATAGAAGTGATATTGAGGTTAATGGTCATCTTGCCTGAATTCCCACAAGGAAGAAGAACGAGTCCAAGAAGAAGACAAACGGACGTAGTCGAACGAATCCTCACAACTCCAGAATGAAACCGAAGCTAACGAGAGAAGCAAAGCGGAAAGAAGCAAACAACATGGTAAACTAACAAGCATAAGCATGGCATGATGCACAAACAATTATGATGCATGTCCGGTTTAATGAGGCATGGCATGGCAAAGTGCACAAACAATACTACAAATTAAGTGGAGCTCAATATGCAACGAGTTGCATATGGAGGAAGGACCACATTCAAGTTATTTAGTTCGCTGTCGTGTAGGTCCACAATAATATTAAATGTTGTTAAACATGGCAAGAGGTGAAGCATTAAACTAACTATTTAGGCAAGTTTAAATGAGGCCGGAAATAACAAACAACAATTCTGGAAAATCCTCATGCCCATATTTCGAATTTGGTACTGCTCTGCCCTAAACCATACTTTAATGTTCTTAAACAGTACAACAAAGTGCACAAAATTAATATATGCATTCTCCACCCCATTTACATATAAAGTTTATTAAAATTGGAGCTACGGTTATTTAGTTATGAAATAAATCATTTTAGCATGGTATTTAAGCAAATTAAATGCAAACAACATTTTAAACATTTGTACATGGATGAAAGTGGCATATTATGGAAATAGAGTAAATTCTAAGAACTTTTCATATTTGAAGTTTTAACATATGATGCACGGTTTGTGAGTTATTATATGCATGATCATGGAGGGGTTTTCTACAAAACTGCATTACACTGGATAATGTTAAATTCATAGCAGGAAAAAAACATGCGGGCGGGATTAGAGCACAGATGGGCCAACAGAAATGGACTGGGTGGTGGCTCACATTGGGCCTGTTGGAGGCTGGGTCTTGGGGAAGCAGGCCGACAGCAGGAGCCGCGCTGGGCTGCGGGGCGCACGACCCACCTGGTGACGAGGCAAGTCAACGCGAGCGCTCTCCTGGATCGCTGATCTGGAGCAGGGGAAGCAATGAAGCGGGCGTGGGCAACGCTGGAAGCATAGGAGCGAGGCGACTATGAGGGCGATGCGACCGCGATGCAGAGGAGGCGGTCTGGGTGGTCTCCGGAGGGGAGGCGCGGTAATATAGACGATGGAGCGAGGGCGAGCTTGTGCTTGAGCGCCTGACGAGTGAACGAGTGCTACGTCTTGAGCTTGTGTTGGTTTTCCTTGAAGAGGAAAGGGTGATGCAGCAATAGTAGCATAAGTATTTCCCTCAGTTTTTGAGAACCAAGGTATCAATCTAGTAGGAGGCTCCTCAAAAGTCCCACGCACCTACACAAACGAACAAAGAACTCACAACCAACGCAATAAAGGGGTTGTCAATCCCTTCACGTCCACTTGCGAAAGTGAGATCTGATAGAGATAGTATGATAAGATAAATCTATTTTTGGTATTTTATAAGATAGATGCAAAAAGTAAAGATGCAAATAAAAGTAGATTGGAAGCAAATATGATAAGAGATAGACTCGGGGGCCATAGGTTTCACTAGTGGCTTCTCTCAAGATAGTATAAGTATTATGGTGGGTGAACAAATTACTGTCGAGCAATTGATAGAAAAGCGAATAATGATTATCTAGGCATGATCATGTATATAGGCATCACGTCCGCAACAAGTAGACCGACTCCTGCCTACATCTACTACTATTACTCCACACATCGACTAACTCCTGCCTGCATCTAGAGTATTAAGTTCATAAGAACAGAGTAACGCCTTAAGCAAGATGACATGATGTAGAGGGATAAACTCATGCAATATGATATAAACCCTATCTTTTTATCCTCGATGGCAACAATACAATGCGTGCCTTGCAACCCCTGCTGTCACTGGGTAAGGACACCGCAAGATTGGACCCAAAGCTGAGCACTTCTCCCATGGAAAGAAAGATCAATCTAGTAGTCCAAACCAAACTGATAATTAGAAGAGGCTTGCAAAGACAACTCAATCATACATAAATGAATTCAGAGGAGATTCAAATATTTCTCATAGATAAAGTTGATCATAAACCCACAATTCATTGGATCTCGACAAACACACCGCAAAAAGAGTTTACATCGAATAGATCTCCAGAAGAGAGGGGGAGAGCATTGTATTGAGATCCAAAAAGAGATAAGAAGCCATCTAGCTAATAATATGGACCGTAGGTCTGTGGTAAACTACTCACAACTCATCGGAGGGGCAAGGATGTTGATGTAGAAGCCCTCCATGGTCGATTCCCCCTCCGGCAGAGCGCCGGCGAAGGCTCCAAGATGGGATCTCGCGGATACAGAAGGTTACGACGTTGGAAATTGTGTTTCGTTGGCTCCGCAGATGTTTTCGGGGTACGTAGGCTTGTATAGGAGGAAGAAGTACGTCGGTGGCCGCCCGAGGGGCCCACGAGATAGGGGGTGCTCCCTCCTATCTCGTGGAGGCCTCGACTGCTTCTTGACTTGCACTCGAAGGTTTCATTCTGTTTGGACTCCGTTTGATATTCCTTTTCTTTGAAATACTGAAATAGGCAAAAAAACAGCAATGCAGGCTGGGCCTCCGGTTAGTAGGTTAGTCCCATAAATGATATAAATGTGTAAAATAAAGCCCATAAACATCCAAAAGGGGTAATATAATAGCATGGAACAATCAAAAATTATAGATAGGTTGGAGACGTATCAAGCATCACCAAGCTTAATTCCTGCTCGTCCTCGAGTAGGTAAAGGATAAAAAAGAAATTTTTGATGTGGAATGCTACCTAGCATAATTCTGAATGTAATTTTCTTTATTGTGGCATGAATGTTCAGATCCAAATGATACTAAATAAAAGTTAGTATTGACATAAGAAATAGTGATACTTCAAGCATACTAATCAAAGTAATCATGTCTTCTCAAAATAACATGGCCAAAGAAAGTTATCCCTACAAAATCATATAGTCTGGCTGTTGCTCTATCTTCATCACACAAAGTATTTAATCATGCATAACACGGATGACAAGCCAAGCAATTGTTTCATACTTTAATAATCTCAAACTCTTTCTACTTTCACGCAATACATGAGCGTGAGCCATGGACATAACACTATATGTGGAATAGAATGGTGGTTGTGGAGAAGACAAAAAAGGAGAAGATAGTCTCACATCAACTAGGCGTATCAACGGGCTATGGAGATGCCCATTAATAGATATCAATGTGAGTGAATAGGGATTGCCATGCAACGGATGCACTACAGCTATAAATATATGAAAGCTCAACAAAAGAAACTAAGTGGGTGTGCATCCAACTCGCTTGCTCATGAAGACCTAGGGCATTTTGAGGAAGCCCATCATTGGAATATACAAACCAAGTTCTATAATGAAAAATTCCCACTAGTATATGAAAGTGACAACATATGAGACTCTCTATCATGAAGATCATGGTGCTATTTTGAAGCACAAGTGTGGGAAAAAGAGATAGTAGCTTTGTCCCTTCTCTCTTTTTCTCTCATTTTTTTTTCTTTTTCTTTTTTCTTTTTTTTCCTTTTTTGCTTTGGCCCTCGTTTTTTTCTTTTTGCCTTTTTTCTTTCTTTTTTTTTTTCTTTTTATAAAGTCCGAAGTCTCATACCGACTTGTGGGGGAATCATAATTTTCATCATCCTTTCCTCGCTAGGACAATGCTGTAATAATGAAGATCATCACACTTTTATGGATTTACAACTCAAGAATTACAAGTCAAAGCTAGAACAAGATATGACTCTATATGAATGCCTCCGGCGGTGTACCGGGATATGCAATGAATCAAGAGCAACATGTATGAATTATGAAGGTGGCCTTTCCACAAATACAATGTCAACTACATGATCATGCAAAAAGCAATATGACAAAAGTAATGCATGTCATATGAACGGAATGGAGGAAAGTTGCATGGCAATATATCTTGGAATGGCTATGGAAATGACATAATAGGTAGGTATGGTGGCTATTTTCAGGAAGGTATATGGTAGGTGTATGGTACCGGCGAAATTTGCGCAGCACCAGAGAGGCTAGCAATGGTGGAAGGGTGAGATGCGTACAATCTAGGGGCTCAACATTAGTCAAAAGAACTCATGTACTTGTTGCAAAAATCTAGAAGTCATAAAAAACCAAAGTACTATGCGCATGATCCTAGGGGGATAGATTGGTAGGAAAAGACCATCGCTCGTCCCCAACCGCCACTCATAAGGAAGACAATCAATAAATAAAATTGTGCTCCAACTTGATCACAAAGCGGTTCACCATACGTGCATGCTATGGGAATCACAACCCTTAACACAAGTACTTTTCATATCAAGCATCATATTGATCATAGCATCCAATTCTTTTCTATGATAGTTTTTATTATACCCAATTTGGATGCTCACAATTCTAGGACCAACTTTGTAACCATAGCAAATACCATGCTGTTCTAAAAGACTCTCAAAAAGATATAAGTGAAGCATGAGAGACTAACAATTTCTTCAAAATTAAGACACCACCGTGCTCTAAAAAATATAAGTGAAGTACTAGAGCAAAAACTATGAAGCTCAAAAGATATAAGTGAAGCACATAGAGTATTGTAGAAAATCCTAATCAAGTAGGCTTCTCCCAAAAGGTGTGTACAACAAGGATGATTGTGTTAAACTAAAAACAAAATACTAATATAATACATGACGCTCCAAGCAAAACACATATCATGTGGCGAATAAAAATATAGCTCCAAGTAAAGTTACCAATGAACGAAGACGAAAGAGGGGATGCCTTCCCGGGGCATCCCCAAGCTTAGGCTTTTGGCTATCCTTGAATATCTTGGGGTGCCATGGGCATCTCCAAGCTTAGGCTCTTGCCACTCCTTATTCCATAGTCCATAAAAGCTTTACCCAAAACTTGAAAACTTCACAACACAAAACTCAACAGGAAATCTTATAAGCTCCTTTAGTGAAAGAAAGCAAAACCACCACATAAGGTACAATAATTATCTCATTATTTATTTATTTTTGTGTTAAACCTACTGTATTCTAACTTCTCTATGGCTTACAAACTATTTTACTAGCCATAGATGCATCAAAATAAGCAAACAACACACGAAAAACAGAATCTGTCAAAAACAGAACAGTCTGTAGGAATCTGTAACTAACGCAAACTTCTAGAACTCTAAAAATCCCACAAAAATAGGAAGTCCTGGACAATTTGTCTATTAATCAAAAGCATAAAGAATCAACGCAAAATCAGGTTTCTGTGATTTAACAAAACTTAATTCGTGCCCGCAAAGTTTCTGTTTTTCAGCAGAATCAAATCAACTATCATCATAGATTATCCTATAGGTTCTACTTGGCACAAACACTAATTAAAAGATAAAAACACATCTAAACAGGAGGTATATGCAAGATTTATTACTAAATAGGAACAAAAATAAAAAACACAAAGAAAATTGGGTTGCCTCCCAACTAGCGCTATCGTTTAACGCCCCTAGCTAGGCATAAAAGCGAAGATAGATCTAAGTAGTGCCATCTTTGGCACTCAATTCATAAGTAGATCGCATGATAGATTCATAAGGTAATTTTACTTTCTTTCTTGGAAAGTGCTCCATGCCTTTCTTTAATGGAAATTGGAATCTAATATTCCCTTCCTTCATATCAATAATCTCACAAATTGTTCTAAGGAAAGGTCTACCAAGAATAATAGGGCAAGAAAGATTGCAATCTATATCAAGAACGATAAAATCTACAGGCACCAAATTTCTATTTGCAACAATGAGAACATCATTGATCCTTCCCATTGGATTTTTAATGGTAGAATCCGCAAGGTGCAAATTTAAAGAGCAATCATCAAGATCATGGAAACCTAAAATATCACATAAAGTTTTCGGAATCGTGGAAACACTAGCACCCAAATCACACAAAGCAAAACACTCATGATCTTTAATTATAATCTTTATAGTAGGTTCCCACTCATAATTAAGTTTTCTAGGTATAGAAACTTCCAAATTAAGTTTTTCATCATAATATTGCATCAAGGCATCAACGATATGTTTGGTAAAAGCTTTATTTTGACTATAAACATGAGGAGAATTAACAACGGATTGCAACAAGGAAATACAACCTTGTAAAGAACAATTATCATAATCAAATTCCTTGAAATCCGAGATAGTGGGTTCAATGCTATTTAAAGTCATGACCTCTCCAATCCTACTTTTACCAAATTTAGCATCAGATCTAAAGACTCTGAATTCTTGGGATGCCTTCTAGGCAAAGTTGACTCATCACTAGTCCCATAATTATCAACATTCATATTGCAAAACAAAGATCTAATAGGAGACGCATCAATAACTTTAAGATCTTCATCATTATTTTCATGGAAACTACAAGAACACGCTTTTATAAAGCAATCTTTCTTTGCACGCAATCTAGCGGTTCTTTCCTTGCACTCATCAATGGAAATTCTCGTTGCTTTGAGAGACTCATTGATATCATGCTTAGGAGAAGAAGATCTAAGTTTAAGAGAATCAACATCAAGCGAAAGTCTATCAACGTTCCTAGCCAAATCATCAACTTTGAGCAAATTTTCTTCAAGCAAAGCATTAAAATTCTTTTGAGAAATCATAAATTCTTTCACACTATTCTCAAAATCAGAGGGCATCTTATTAAAATTACCATAAGAATTATTGTAGGAATTTCCATAATTATTAGAGGAATTACTAGGGAACGATCTAGCATTAAAGCTTCCTCTATAAGCATTGTTTCCAAAACTATTCCTACCAACAAAATTCACATCCATAGATTCATTATGATTATCAATCAAAGTAGACAAAGGCATATAACTGGGAGCAAGAGGAGTATTTTTAGTAGCAAAAAATTTCATAAGTTCATCCATCTTTAAACATTGATTTCTTCTATAGCATGCACTTTTTTACTAGAAAATCTTCCGGTGTGCCATTCAGAATAATTATCCATAATATTATCAAGGAGTTTTGTAGCATATCCTAACGTGATTTCCATAAACGTGCCTCCCACGGCCGAATCTAAGAGATTTCTGGAAGCAAAGTTCAAACCGGCATAAAAAATTTCTATGATCATCCATAAATTCAAACCATTAGTATGGCAATTGCGAATCATCAATTTTATTCTTTCCCAAGATTGGGCAACATGCTCATGATCAAGTTGTTTAAAATTCATAATATCATTCCCAAGAGTGATAATCTTAGCGGGAGGAAAATACTTAGAGATAAAAGCATCTTTGCACTTGTTCCAAGAATCAATACTATTTTTAAGCAAAGACAAAAACCAAACTTTAGCACGATCTCTAAGTGAAAACGGACATAACTTCAATTTGACAATATCGTTATCAGTATCTTTCTTCTTTTGCATATCACACAAATCAACAAAGTTGTTTAGATGAGTAGCGACATCTTCACTAGGAAGGCCGGCGAATTGATCTTTCATAACAAGATTCAACAAAGCAGTATTGATTTCACAAGACTCAACCTCATTAAGAGGAGCAATCGGAGTACTAAGGAAATAATTATTATTGGTTTTCGAGAAATCACACAATTTGGTATTATCTTGCGCCATGGCAATAAGTAATCCAACAGACAAGCAAACAGAAAAAGGCGAGCGAAAATAGAGGAGCAGATTGGGAAAGAGAGGGCGAATAAAACGGCAAGGGTGAAGTGGGGGAGAGGAAAACAAGAGGAAAATGGCAAATAATGTAAATGCGAGGGAGATGGGTTTGTGACGGGTACTTGGTATGTCTTGACTTGAGTGAAGACCTCCCTGGCAACGGCTCCAAAAATCCTTCTTGCTACGACTTGAGCTTGCGTTGGTTTTCCTTGAAGAGGAAAGGGTGATGTAGCAATAGTAGCGTAAGTATTTCCCTCATTTTTTGAGAACCAAGGTATCAATCCTGTAGGAGGCTCCTCAAAAATCCCACGCACCTACACAAACGAACAAAGAACTCACAACCAACGCAATAAAGGGGTTGCCAATCCCTTGACAGCCACTTGCAAAAGTGAGATCTAATAGAGATAATATGATAAGATAAATATATTTTTGGTATTTTATAAGATAGATGCAAAAAGTAAAGATGCAAATAAAAGTAGATTGGAAGCAAATATGATAAGAGATAGACCCGGGGGCCATAGGTTTCACTAGTGGCTTCTCTCAAGATAGCATAAGTATTACGGTGGGTGAACAAATTACTGTCGAGCAATTGATAGAAAAGTGAATAATTATGAGATTATCTAGGCATGATCATGTATATAGGCATCGTGTCCGCAACAAGTAGACCGACTCCTGCCTGCATCTACTACTATTACTCCACACATCGACCGACTCCTGCCTGCATCTAGAGTATAAAGTTCATAAGAACAGAGTAACGCCTTAAGCAAGATGACATGATGTAGAGGGATAAACTCATGCAATATGATATAAACCCCATCTTTTTATCCTCGATGGCAACAATACAATACGTGCCTTGCAACCCCTGCTGTCACTTGGTAAGGACACCGCAGGATTGAACCCAAAACTAAGCACTTCTCCCATGGAAAGAAAGATCAATCTAGTAGGCCAAACCAAACTGATAATTCGAAGATATTTGCAAAGATAACTCAATCATACATAAAAGAATTCAGAGGAGATTCAAATATTTCTCATAGATAAACTTGATCATAAACCCACAATTCATCGGATCTCGACAAACACACCGCAAAAAGAGTTTACATCGAATAGATCTCCAGAAGAGAGGGGGAGAACATTGTATTGAGATCCAAAAAGAGAGAATAAGCCATCTAGCTAATAACTATGGACTCGTAGGTCTATGGTAAACTACTCACAACTCATCGGAGGGGCAAGGATGTTGATGTAGAAGCCCTCCATGGTCGATTCCCCCTCCGGCACAGCGCCGGCGAAGGCTCCAAGATGGGATCTCGCAGATACAGAAGGTTACGGCGGTGGAAATTGTGTTTCGTTGGCTCCCCGGATGTTTTCAGGGTACGTAGGCTTATATAGGAGGAAGAAGTACGTCGGTGGCCGCCCGAGGGGCCCACGAGATAGGGGAGCGCGCCCACCTATCTCGTGGAGGCCTCGGCTGCTTCTTAACTTGCACTCCAAGTCCTCTGGATCACGTTCATTCCAAAAATCACGCTCCCAAAGGTTTCATTCCGTTTGGACTCCGTTTGATATTCCTTTTCTTCGAAATACTGAAATAGGCAAAAAAAACAGCAATACGGGCTAGGCCCCCGGTTAGTAGGTTAGTCCCAGAAATGATATAAATGTGTAAAATAAAGCCCATAAACATCCAAAAGGGGTAATATCATAGCATGGAACAACAAAAAGTTATAGATACGTTGGAGACATATCAACTAGGCGGATCGGGCGCGTCTTGTCCTCCTGCTCGAAGCAGAGGAGGATGAGGGACTTGGTGGGTGATGGCTTGGTGTTAGACACCATTGACGGCGGGCTCCGGCGGGACGGCATGGACGAAGCGGACGGGCGGATCCGGGCTTGGGACGGCCGGTCCGTGCCGGATCGAAGAAGGTCCGCCGGTGCAGCAGAGCTCGAGCAGCTCCTGGTACAGAGAAGAGAGAGAAGAAATGCGAGAAGAGGGGGAGCACGGGAAGGAGGAAGGGTAGGGACGAGGCCACCGACCTGCGGGATGAGGGAATCCGATGCGAGAACGACAAGGATGTCTGCCGGTGGCTCGACGTGGAGGCGACCCAAGGTCGCAGGTGACCACGGCGGCGCGGCTCATCTCCATGGACAGACGGCCATGGTTGCTCTCGTGTCCAGAAAAAGACAGAGAGAGAGATGAGTCGGAGGGGACCGGAGGAAGGAGAGAGGGAGCCAGGGGGCGCTCATCTGAGACGGTGAGGGTCGAGCAGGGGCTGGTCTTGGGAGGAGCTCGTCTCCCTGGTTGTCAAGGAGAGCGAAGACGAGTTGGATCGAGGGGAGGCCTCGGGTGGAGTCCGGTTGGTGGGATTGGATCAGGGGGAATGAGGGGATCCCGAGGAAGAAAGGTAGGTGAATGGCGGCGGTGGATGGGATGCACGGGACAAGGGGAGAAAATTTAGGGTTGTCCATGAATGGACTAGGGGTGGACTATATATATAAGGAAGAGGAGAGTTTGGATCATCCGATCGAAATCAGACGGTCGAGACAAAATAGGCTTAGGAAGTCCAAATAAGATACGGAAGATATTTAGGGGATGTTTGGGGATGAACTGAATGCAATGGTGATGACTGAGCGGGTTTGGTTCGGGTAAGTTTCAGACACGCGCGAGGGTTCTGAGAGAGGTCGACAAAGACAAAGAGGCCTGACAAAAGGTCAACGGAGACAAAGGGAGAAATCACAACCATGAACGACTATAACTTTTATGAAAACATGCGGATGCAATGTGCATGATGCTATGAGATGAGATGCATGACATGAACAAAATGCAAAACGAAAGATAAAACCCAACCATGAAGGAAATAACATATCACATAGCCGAAAATGGCAAGAGTTGGAGTTACAATTATGGAAAGTTACATCTGGGGTGTTACAAATCTCCACCACTACAAGAGGATCTCGTCGCGAGGTCTAGTATGGTACCAGAGAGAAATGGAAGAGGAAGAGAAGAGGTAAAAGTAAGTTGCTTCTTCGACAAACGAGTGAAACCATGAACCTTGAGAGGTTGTACAAATTGAAAGAAACAAAATAGCAGAGATGACAAAGATTGCAAACGGCCCGTTGGACAAGAGAACCAAGAGCTTAGGGGACAAGGTAGATTTTGAACCCACTCCGGTTAAAATTAGCTGGACAAGGAATAAGAATAAAGAATTCGGGCAGCACTCCGGTTGAAAAGAGACACATGACTTTATAAGATGAAAGAACTTGAATGAGAACACAACACTCCGGTTAAATGGATGAGCAAGAAAATAACGTGATCTTGAAAAAATGAGGTGATGGGTGAAGAGAGCAACATCACAATGCCTCCGGAATGAAAGAATAGAATCTAGATTGTTGGGATAAAGGGACGGAGAAGAAAATGACATCTTCTGCATCCAAAGAACTTGGAAAGCATCCTTGCAAAGAAGAATTGAACGGAGTTGTTGGAAAATCAACAACGAAAAGCACAAGCTTGTTATGGGCTTGTGGCAAAGATCTCAAAATGATGAGGTGACAACCGGCCACTAACAGAAACAATTGATTGGTTGAGATCAATGAAGATAAGAGAAACTTCTTTCACAAGAAGATAACTGGAGAACTTAGGTCATTGATAAGCACCACAATTAGCAACATTCCTTCGGGAAGGCTTTTAGGTGAAATATTTACCAAGATAACTCCAAGGAAGAAAATGATGGGTTTAAGATACCTGATTCTTGACAACATGTGAATTGCGAAACATGAATGAACATTGTCAAGAATGATATAATGCCATCTCCAAAGATAAGGTAGAAGGAATTGCACTTTGGAATGCAAGATGAGAATACTTGAACTCCTCAAAACAAAACATGTGTTGAGCACCCTGTTTAATTTTGAGTATAGCTTGGTGGATCTTAGCTTCGAGGGAAATTTTGAAGAACAATGGAAGAATGAAAAGAATCCTTGACGAACCACCATGTAGAGCCTCCGTGAAGAACTCCGGTAATAAAAGGATGATAGAAAGAAAGAGAAGTTGAAAACACAAGGTGAAGCCTTGCAATGATTTAGAGAGAGATTCGTGATGATATAACCGAGAAAACACTAGAACTGAGAATTACTTCATCATGAACAATCTCCGGAAGAAAAGAATTGAATCACCTCGAGGAAATAAGAATACTATTTATTGTATGCTTATCCTTCATCAAATTAAATTGATGACAATCAATGGATTTGGCATACTACTTATTCCCTTAGAAAGGATTAAGAGAGATATAGCGCAAACTTGAGAAGGTATTGCTGGAACCACCGGTGGGATTGGGAACAACGAATGAATTGATATGATAATGAAGGAAGAGAAATCTTGAACAAACCACAATTCACCCGGAAGAATTGAAAATGAAAGTAGCAAAGGCACAATTCATGGGAAGAATTGGAAAACGAATGGAGATACTTGAGGGGATTTAGATACATGAGAACGAAGAGATCATGAACTGATTAGATGATATTTGAACGATTCACCGGTAAGATTTGGACAACGATAGCTATACGCTGAGAATGAATAATTATGACATGATGGGCTTCGGAGGAAAGAAATGGAAACAACTCATGAAATGCTTCGGATGGTAAGAAAATAATTGTCACAATCAAAAACAATTATGAGGATGGCATGAAGCTAGAACTATGAATCTTCAATAGAATGGACCAAGATTTTAGGAGAAATCTCTTCCTCGGTCTTCTGTGTTGAGAATGACGATGAGAAACACCACCATGAATTCTTTTGATACTCCGGGAGAATGAAAAACAAAGAGGTTGAGCCAACAATGCAAAATGTTTTGAAATCGATCTTGGAAAACATCTGACTGATGAAATTCATTCTTACGTCAAACTTCGAAAAGAATTTGGGAATGGCTCCGGGAAAAATTAGAAGAGTCAGATAAGATCCTGGAAAAAAACTCGTGGGTTAGGGCCCACTAAAAAGATACACCATTTAACGATTTATTGAAGGGGGGGGGGGTTGCACCGTTTGGATAAAATGACTTCAATGAGATAATAATCTCCAAATAGCTTGAACAGATTAAGAATGGAAAACATGAATCTTCCGAGATATCTTCAACACTCCGGATATGAACTAGGAGAGGTGAATAAATAAGAGAGCCTTGGATAAGAAATTCACATGGGGAGATATGCGAAACACAAGGAAGAGATATGAGCAACACTGAAGCTTGAAATTAATCCACCAAAGAAGAAAAGAGACGAAGAATAATAAACCTGATGCTCCGTTAGTATCTTCCTGAGAATCACCGGATAAGAACACTGACGGAAAAGAATGGAGAGACTTCCCGTCAATAAAATGGATACCCGATTAAGAAATCTGAGTCCTTGAAGAAAAGGGTGGGAGGGCGGGAAAACAAAGACAACTTGGGACGGATGAAACAAACACCATTGAGAAAACTTAGGATTGATCTCACAAATGTTGAAATGATCGGATCCACTTGAAGAGAAGCACGCCGGTTGGAAAAGAATTAACATGGCGACCTTGATGATCAAGAAGGATTAGTATTCACACAACAATATGACTACACCGTTTAGGAAAGGTATCGATTCAACATTTGACTTTGAAGCAACTCGAATACCACAAATAAAACAAAACAAAGGATTTGGCTTGCAGAATATGCCAGAAACAAACATATGATAGAGATTTCGTCCGAAGTTTTCGTGGTGGGGCCCACACGGGCTCGATCGTACAGCACCATCATGTACAAGGCAGTGCACATGACATACGAAGCGTCCCCGAGTCAGCATAGCCAAGGACTCTTAAGACACAACGAGACCACTATAAAAACGACTGTGGATAGGCGGACCACTAGACGTCGAACCCCAATCTCATATCATGCATCTTTTGGAAAGAAAAAAACTAGAGATACTTGAATTCCCACCTATAAAACTCCTGAAACTTTCTGGTTATGCAATCTGGCATTGGGGATACAGGGGAAGCAATAAATATCTCACCCAAACTAACAATACCTACATCCAAGCTGTATCCATCCGTCAACACATAACCATGAAACCTTCGGAAATTGTGTACCTCAACCTTCGAAAAGCATCCGTTATACGAGCTATGGCAATACTCCCGAACTCCCGCTGAGGGAGTCCTGGACTAGGGGGTGTCCGGATAGTCGAACTATCATCATCGGCCGGACTCCAAGACTATGAAGATACAATATTGAAGACTTCGTCCCATGTCCGGATGGGACTTTCCTTGGCGTGGAAGGCAAGCTTGGCGATATGGATATGTAGATCTCCTACCATTGTAACCGACTCTGTGTAACCCTAGCCCTCTCCAGTGTCTATATAAACCGGATGGCTTTAGTCCGTAGGACGAACAACA
This sequence comes from Triticum aestivum, assembly GCF_018294505.1. Classification (NCBI taxonomy): domain Eukaryota; kingdom Viridiplantae; phylum Streptophyta; class Magnoliopsida; order Poales; family Poaceae; genus Triticum; species Triticum aestivum. Next base: position 281,962,214 of record NC_057798.1, read on the forward strand.
ATCATACCATAGGCTAGCTTCTAGGGTTTAGCCTCCTTGATCTCGTGGTAGATCCACTCTTGTAACACACATCATCAATATTAATCAAGCAGGACGTAGGGTTTTACCTCCATCAAGAGGGCCCGAACCTGGGTAAAACATCGTGTCCCTTGTCTCCTGTTACCATCCGCCTAGACGCACAGTTCGGGACCCCCTACCCGAGATCCGCCAGTTTTGACACCGACATTGGTGCTTTCATTAAGAGTTCCTCTGTGTTGTCACCATCAGGAAGGATGCCTTTTCCCGTCTTTAAAGACGGCGCCGTCGTCAAGGGAGCGTTGGCCGCCGGCCAGACTATCCGGCTAGGCAGTTTTCTTATGACCGCCTGTTCGTCCACTAGTCCGACAATGACCTCTCAGGTCATTAAAAGCGATCTTCACGTCAGCTCGGAATTCGCCGAGCAGCTAGATCCGACTGAGCTCTCCTCCGTAAACGGGCTCTTGGATCGCATCGCCGCCCTGGGAGTCGCTACCGACTACGATCAGATTGGGCTTAAAACCGATCTGAGAGAAATTAACTCTCCCCAGGTTACCCACCACGTGGTTGTGGTAGAGGAACAATGCGGTGACTCTTCTTCTATGTTAAAAACCAACTATGTCCGGATTCCTGATCCCTCCATGCCGGATTCCCGCGGAGGGACGGACGCCAATCAAATACTGAACCTAAAGTCAGGCACCGGACCAGATTTGTTGGAAAGCATCCAACAAACCAAGCTTCCAAATCCGGAAGCCTCTTGGCCTTTGAGCCTCAGATCGGGCGGGGTTCCAAATTTAATTCCACCCGCCCACCCAAACATAAGCGATCTATCTCAAATACGGCAAGAGCCCGATGAAACGGTACATCATTATTGGGCCAGATTCCTCCTGGTTATGAATAGGATAATGGACTGCCGTGAAGAAAGCGCGATTTCAATTTTCTGCAACAATTGCACGGATAAGGGAATCATAAACGCCATCAGTCGTCGCGAAGTTACATGCTTCGCCGACCTAGCGACCATTGTACAAAAATACTGCACGATGGAGAGTGCTTGGAAAACCGAAACTAGGTTTTGGGACAATCCGGACCTGAATACAGCCCAGTCCGAAATAAAAGGGTGCGTCATACTCAAGCGCCCGGGTTAAAAACCAAGAAGCAAAAAACCCCTAAAGGGTACGGAACCGTACTAGAGGGATGGCTCAATGGACCCTGCAAAATCCACAGTACAGAGGGCGCCACTCCAACACATAGCCTTCGAGCATGTTGGATACTACGGCAGGTGGCCAAAAGTGGCGAAGGCTTTTTAGCCCCGGGCAACCAGCCCAGCAGTACCAGTACGGTATTAACAGTCTTCGAGACTTTCGCATCAAATAACATGCGGAAATGAACAATCCACAGCCTCGCCGAAGTCTACCAAGTAGCAACAGCAAATCAATGGAGCGACACGGCTATCACCTTCAACGCCAGCGATGAACCTAAATTCCGAACAGCTAGAGCACCAGCCGCATTGGTCCTCAGTCCGATAGTGGATGGATTTCATCTTACCAAGGTATTCATGGATGGCGGCAGCGGATTAAACCTCATCTAGGAAGAAACCCTTCAAAAAATGGAAATTGACTGGAGCCGCATTGAGCGAAGCAGCACAACTGTCAGGGGAATAATCCCTAGTCGAGAAGTACGCTGCACAGGAAAAATCACTCTAGATGTAGTGTTCGGCTCGCCGGACAGTTACAGGTCCGAAGAGGTCACATTCCAAGTGGCCCCATTCGGCAGCGGCTATCACGCCTTGTTAGGGCGAGAGGCATTCACAATCTTCCAAGCTATACCCCATTACGGGTACATGAAGCTCAAAATGCTCGGACCCAATGGAATAATCACTCTCGGCAGTGATCCAGATACAGCACTACGCGCTGAAAATAAGACAGCCGCACTGGCCCTAGAGGCATTATCCGAAGCCCTAGCGGCAGAGGAACTAACTGCGCTGCGCTCCATGGTGGATAGGTACGATGTGATACTCAATAAGAGGTCCAAGTCCACCTCTTTTAAACCAGCAGACGAAATAGTCAAATTCTAGGTCCATCCAACAGACCCCACAAAGACGGCCTCCATTGGGGCACAATTAAATCCTGATGTAGAAGCCGCACTACGAGAATTCCTTCGGGAAAATTGGGACATTTTTGCCTGGCACCCTTCAGACATGCCAGGAATCCCATGCAGGCTGGCAGAGCACAGCCTAAATATCCTAAAAGGATTCAAGCCAGTCAAACAAGCTCTTCGGCGATTTTTCGAACCCAAAAGACAGGCAATGGGAGAGGAGCTAGCCAAACTCTTAGAAGCCGGATTCATCAGAGATATAAAACATCCGGACTGGCTAGCCAACCTAGTAATGGTACCAAAAAAGGACAAATCCTGGCGCCTTTGCGTCGATTTCAAAGACCTTAACAAGGCCTGTCCAAAGGACCCTTTCCCTCTCCCTCGCATCGACCAAATCATCGATGCTACCGCAGGGCACGATTCATTGTGCTTCCTCGACGCATACTCCGGATACCATCAAATCAAGATGGCGGAAAAAGACCAGACCGCAACGGCATTCATTACTCCATATGGGCCATTCTGCTTCAACACAATGCCCTTCGGACTCAAAAACGCCGGCGCAACATATCAGCGCATGATTCAGACATGTGTGGCTACCCAGATAGGAAAAATAGTAGAGGCATACGGAGACGATGTGGTCGTCAAGACCAAACACGTCGAAACTCTAGTAGACGACTTGAGGGTGACATTCGACAACCTCCGAGCATATGACATTAAGCTCAACCCGGAGAAATGCGTTTTCGGCGTACCAGCCGGAAAGCTCTTGGGCTTCATTGTATCTGGTAGAGGAATTGAAGCAAACCCAGCCAAGATCCGAGCTCTGTCACAATTGGATATCCCAAAAGACCTCAAGCAAATACAAAAACTAACTGGATGTGTGGCGGCTCTAAGCCGCTTCATCTCCCGTTTGGGAGAAAAGGCACTGCCCCTCTATCACCTCCTCCGACGCATCGAACATTTCGAATGGACGGATGCTGCCATGGCCGGACTCGAAGAAATAAAGGCCGTATTGGCAACAGATCCGGTCCTGGCCGCACCCAACCTGGGTGAACCAATGCTGTTATATATCGCAGCAACACATCAAGTTGTCAGCGCGGTACTCGTCGTCGAACGAGAAACAGAAGGGCACAAATTCCCTCTTCAAAAACCAGTGTACTATGTATCCACTGTCCTAACTCCATGCAAGTCCCGGTACCCACACTATCAAAAGATAGCGTACGCGGTGTTCACGGCATCCCGGAAGCTGCGACACTACTTTCAAGAGTGTTCCATAACGGTGGCCTCCGAAGTACCTCTCAACGACATTATAAACAATCGCGATGCGACGGGAAGGATTGCAAAATGGGCCATTGAGCTCTTACCATTTGACATAACCTACAAACCACGACGAGCTATAAAGTCGCAGGTTCTGGCTGACTTCGTCGCCGAATGGACCGAAGCCGAACTCCCTAAAGAGTACGGCGCGTACTCCAATTGGATCATGCATTTCGACTGATCCAAAATGTTGGCGGGCTTGGGGGTTGGCGTCGTCTCGACGTCCCCAACTGGAGACACAGTCCAATACGTACTTCAAATAATGTACATGGACTCCAACAACGCAGCCGAATACAAGGCCCTTCTACATGGCCTCCGGATGGCAATCTCCATGGGCATTCAACGCCTAGAGGTACGCGGGGATTCAAACCTCGCAATATCCCAAGTAAATGGAGACTTTGACGCCAAAGATTCGAAAATGGCAGCCTACCGCAATGCCGTCCTAAAAATGTCAGCTCGGTTCGAAGGACTCGAATTCCACCATGTAGCCCGGGATAACAACCAGGAAGCAGACGTGTTGGCACGCATCGGCGCAAAACGCGACGCCGTCCCTCCAAACATCTTCCTGGAACGGCTCTTTAAGCCATCCGTATTATGGGAAGAGGAGTCCGGAAATAACAATTCGGAACCAGCTGCATCACCTAACTCAGACCATTCTGACACAATCGGCGGCTCAGCCAATGAAATAACACCTTCAGCCCACGAAATAATGGCAGTAATTGCCCCGTGGACGGAACCATTCCTAGCCTACTTAATCAGGCATGAACTTCCCGAAGACCAAAATGAGGCCCGCTGCATAGTTCGGCGATCTAAAGCCTACAAGGTCCATGAGGGAGAACTTTATAAGAAAAGCACAACCGGAGTCCTTCAAAGGTGTATCTCCAAAGAGGAAGGGCGAAATCTCCTGGCTGAAATTCACGCTGGACTCGGCGGACACCACGCTGCAGCCCGGGCCCTTGTAGGCAAGGCCTTCCGTACAGGATTTTATTGGCCAACAGCCCCGGCAGATGCTCAGGACTTAGTCAAACGATGCGTCGGTTGCCAGCTCTTTGCTAATCAGAGCCACATGCCACCCACCGCCCTCAAAACTATACCCATCACCTGGCCGTTCGTGGTATGGGGGTTTGACATGGTTGGACCCCTTAAAGGGGGAACCCACAAGCACAAATACTTATTGGTCATGGTGGACAAATTCACCAAATGGATAGAGGCCAAGCCGGTTAAAACGGCAGAATCCGGACCTGTGATAGACTTCATATCCGGGGTAGTACACCGTTTCGGCGTCCCCCACAGCATCATCACTAATAATGGCACGAATTTCACGGCCAACGAGGTTAAACTCTGGTGCAAAAACATGGGCATCAAGCTCGACTACGCTTCAGTCTATCACCCCCAAACTAACGGTCAAGTCGAGCGAGCAAATGGTCTAATCATGAGCGGCATTAAACCCAGACTAGTGCGGTCCCTCAAGGAATATAACACACACTGGGTAGAGGAGCTCGACTCCGTACTCTGGGGGCTGCAGACCACGCCAAACCGCACTACCGGATTCACACCATTTTTTATGGTATACGGCACAGAGGCAGTTCTGCCCTGCAACATAATTCATGACTCACCTCGCGTGCGCATGTACGAAGAAAGAGAAGCCGAGTTGGATCAGCAGGACAGTTTGGACGCCTTAGAGGAGGAGCAGGACGTGGCAAAAGCACGTTCCGCATTCTATCAGCAGCAGGCTCGAAGATATCAAAGCAGAGAAGTACGAGCCAAAACTTACAATGTTGGCGAACCTGTTCTACGCCTGCCGGACAAGAAAAAGGACAAACTTAAGCCCAAGTGGGAAGGTCCCTTCATCATCGACCAAGTCCTGACCGGCGGAGCATATCGTCTACGTAACGCATCTGACAACCAACTCGAGCCAAACCGATGGAACACACCCCGTCTCCGAAGATTCTACGCCTAACGCCGGACTCAGAGTTCGTCTCACTCCTCCGACCACCTTTTTATATTTTCACTGTCTCTTGTCCTCCTCCTTCTTCCCACTTTTTTTTCAATACCTTTGATAGGCTGATTTGCGCATTGTTCGCACACACTTGATGTGCGCCTAGCACTCATTATACCTGGGGGCTTCTTTAACAGAAGCTTATTTATATGGGCTTCATGCCCACCACATGTGTCACACTTCCACATGTACCTTCTGATCACCATTATATGCATCGATATGACTTAAGTTTTGGCCAAGCCGGGTTGCCTGGCTCCTGTGCTTACCCCTACGTTGCCGATTGTTCGGCTAGGAGGTAAAGGGAGCACCTCTGCGATTGTTACTGTCGGGTCAGCCGGATGTGTACCTCAGACTGGGTGAAGCCGAAGGCTAGCGTTCTTAAGGGAATATTCGGTCGGTGACCTGAAAGATGATTTATTACTTACTTATTTATCTGCCCCCACATGCTTTTTCTGCTATTTTCGCAGTCCAGACATGCACTTTAGGGCATGCCTCCCAGGGAAAAGAACCCTTAACGGAACTATTCTCCCTGGAAGATGTTTCTTACTAACCATGTAATATAACATAGCTAGTTGGGCACTTATCTGATAAAGCAATTATGACCCCTACGCCTTGTCTCCATGCATGCCCCGGTTCTTTTATAACCGTCAGGGTATTCGGACACACTCCAGACTGTTGGGTCCCATGGTTGAAGCGAAAAGGTCCGCAAAGGCAAACGATCTACAATCCGGCTAGAAGGCATTTTACATGTCATTTTAAAATTACATCATCAAACTGACTGATTGTACTCCTCTTCAATCCCATCTAACAGCTGTCTAATTTACAGTCCTGTTGGGAATATTTCGCGGCCAGCTCTACTTGGCCGTACATCAAGCTCACAGGGATCTCCTTCCCATCAGGCCCCGCAGGTCCGACCTCGGCCATGTGGTTTGGGTCAGCCTTCGGGTACCGTGTCTTCACCATGGCCCAGGCCTCCTTGGCGCCTTGACGGCAGGCCAATATCTTCCACAGACGGAGACGTCGCCGTACTCCCTGAAGCTTCTCAGCAAGCCCTCCAAGGCCCTCAGGTAGGGAGACGGCAGGCCATAAGGCCTGAACGACGCCACTCATCGCCTGCCGAACACGTTCAAGCAGTTGCACCAGCTCGGGAAGTTGGTCACCCGTTGAACCGGACATTTCCTCCATAGGGCGACCTGTGAGCACACCTACAGACATATTTCTGTCAACCGACTTACTCGCCGAACTCTTCTTTTCAAAAGAGTTTGCTCAGGCACTTACTATAGATGCCGGGACGAAGCCGCTGATTCTCCTTCAAGGAGCTAGACAGCTCGGCCCGAACACCTTTTAGCTCTTCTCCAAGCTGGGTGTGTGCATCTTGGAGTTTGTTCCTCTCCTGCTGCACCTTCATAAGCACCCTCTCGCTGGCCTTCAACTGGCGCAGTAACTGTTGCTTGTCCGGATCAGCTCCGGCAACATCTGCAATATTATTGTCAGATTTATACGCACGCCGCATGCCATAAAACATTTTTGAAATATGTGTTACCAAAGGGGGGTCTCTGTGTCTCCTCCTGCGGCGGTCAGTGCGGCCTCAAGTTGGGCCTTGCACTCTTGAAGCTCCTGGGACAGGTGGGTGTTCTTCTCCGTAAGATCCTGCATAATAAATGATCCTTAAATCAGTTATTTTAACTATTTTAAGTCTCGGGGCTACTGGCATATATAACTATTAAAATTACTTACCCGTATGTCCTTCACATACTGCTCCGTGGCTCTGGTTAAACCATCTTGAGCGGCACGGAGGTGCGCGTCTCCCGCATCAAAGGTATTCAACGCCTCTGGGGAGAAACACGCATCACGAAGAACTGTCCGGCGACGCCTGTGATTCATGGCGCTCTCCACCTTAGAACAGGTGGCGGACAGCCTGTCGGCATCCTCCGTTGGAGGAGCATCTGGCTCATGCCTTGTGTTCGCCTCCCCCTCCGAACCATGCGTTGGAGCATGGCTGGCGGAGGCTTGATTAGCAACCTCTCCGGACACTGTCCGGCGAGCGCTCTTTCTCCTGGAAAAGTTATGAGCATTAATATACCTCCTAGGGATCCTTCCCTTAAAAACAATGGTGCGCCATACCGTTGCAGCGACGTTTCGATTCGCGTCGCACTCCCTTTCCGCCTGCTGGGCTGAACTGACCCTTGCTGGTCAGCCGCCGTAGGTTCGGCTTCTCGCCTTGAAGGCACCTCCTGCAAGACACCGTTGGTATACGGTGATCTGAAATACGCAAGGACGAAGTAATGGTGTCAGAACTCCGGTCATAATTACCTGAGAAGCCGGACATAATCCGGAGTAGTCAGCCGTAATGGCGACTAAAGCATTTTCCATGCTGAGTTGGTGGAACACCCCGTCGATTAGCTCCACCTTTATGTCCGGATCCTCTTCGGAGGCCGGATCAAGGGATCTTCCTGGATCCTCGAGTTGTGGAGCCGGACTGTGTATGCCCTCCACATCCCGACGCAGTTCCTGCATCAAAGTCATAAAGTAAGGCATTTAACTTCGAAAGCACGGGTCGGATGAATAAACGTTCGCTTACCCAACTCCGAGGGTTATTCATGGAAAACCCATTCAATGGGCTCGTCTGGAGAAAGTCCTCCTTCTCCCCCTTGTACAAGCCGGACAGGATCTTCACCAGATCTGCGGCCGATCCCGGCCCCTTGCGGCCATGACGGGTGGCGTCGTCCTCCCCGTTGAAATCCCACATAGGGTGGCCCCTATATTGGAGCGGCTGCACCCCTCGCATAATGCACGTGGCCATGATTCCAATCATGGTCAATCCAGATTGGGCCACTAACCTAATCCGGCCCATCAGATAATGGACGCTCCCATCATCCTCCCGTTGAGGGCTCCGCGGGCGCCAACTCGGGCGTTTCTTCAAGGGAGCATTGCTGAACTCCGGGAGGCCGATCCGAACTGGATTCGGCAGAGGGGCGTCCTCCATATAGAACCATTCCGAAGGCCAGTCTTCGGACGCCTTCTTCGGGGTGCCGGATGGATATCCGGTCCTGGCTATGCGCCATATTTCGGCTCCGCCCACTTGATATATCGACCCCTCGTGAGAACGGGCTACGAGGCAAAACAATCTCTTCCACAGCGCAAAATGGGGCTCGATGCCCAAGAACAGCTCGCAAAGAGCTACAAAGCCCGCGATGTGCAAAATGGAGGCAGGTGTAAGGTGGTGAAGCTGGAGTCCATAGAACTCCAGGAGCCCCCGTAGAAACGAATGCATGGGAAATCCGAGTCCCCTTATTAGATAAGGTACAAAGCATACCCGCTCTCCTTTGGAGGGGTTGGGAACGCTCTCTGCCTACTTTCCACCCCTAAAGGTGGCTAGTCCGGCTCGAACCGGAACCATGAAGGCTGGGGGAAGATATCCCTCGGTTTGGAGCGCCACTAGCTCGCTGTGAGGAACTGAGCATCTCCCCCAATCTCCTGGCTTAGGGGCTGGGAGCGTGAGAGGAGGAGCCGCGTCGACTATCCATGATAGAATGGATTTTTGTCAGAGGCGCTTCGATGAGTACTTGCGGAAGGAGGATGGTGTGAGTTTGATCTAGATCCCCGCCTCTCTTATAGGCGGCTCGTTCGCATGGCTAGGGGGAAAATGTAAAAATACCCTAGCTTTTCGCATTCATACGACACGTGGAAGAAGGCCATTATTGGGCGTAGAAGCCACGGAGCGCAACATTTATAAGGAAGCCCGACACTATTCGACAGGGACATGAAGTTTGAAGGAGAACCCTCCTTGCAACGCCGAAGACAATATACGCGCCGGACTCGTCGTTATTGAAGCCTGGTTCGGGGGCTACTGAGGGAGTCCTGGACTAGGGGGTGTCCGGATAGCCGAACTATCATCATCGGCCGGACTCCAAGAATATGAAGATACAAGATTGAAGACTTCGTCCCGTGTCCGGATGGGACTTTCCTTGGCGTGGAAGGCAAGCTTGGCGATACGGATATGTAGATCTCCTACCATTGTAACCGACTCTGTGTAACCCTAGCCCTCTCCGGTGTCTATATAAAGCGGATGGCTTTAGTCCATAGGACGAACAACAATCATACCATAGGCTAGCTTCTAGGGTTTAGCCTCCTTGATCTCGTGGTAGATCCACTCTTGTAACACACATCATCAATATTAATCAAGCAGGACGTAGGGTTTTACCTCCATCAAGAGGGCCCGAACCTGGGTAATACATCGTGTCCCTTGTCTCCTGTTACCATCCGCCTAGACGCACAGTTCGGGACCCCCTACCCGAGATCCGCCGGTTTTGACACCAACACCCGCCCCAGTACTGGGTGGCGTCGAGGTTATCTCACCAACAACTGCATACAATAGATTTTCGATGTCAGCGAAAACTCAGGTAGTCCAGAACTGCAATGATAAAATTGTGACACCAACACCTCGGAGCTCAACTCCCTGGGACATTGCCACAACCCCTAAATGTTAGGAGGCACCAAGAACAATGTTCTCGTCACAAGAATATCGGAACGATCCCAAGATACCCGCATGATCCTAAAACAAAAGAATAGTGAAATTTGAGGAGAGGACAGTCAAAACATCTACGTGAGGAGGCCTCACCAGAGCGATGAAGGGACTGAGGAGTAAAAAGAATCCTACTCTCCGATATATATAATCCTAAGACTCAAAACATTTTTGTTCTAGACTCAACAACGTCAGCAATTCGATCAAGCAGGGGGCTCTTAAGTCGGGGATGGCTCTGATTACTAACTTGTAACACCCACGATGCGGCTATATCTCCCACGTGCCGAGGCATGACTTAAGAGGCATAACCGCATTGTGGTTTCGTCGCAATAAGGGTTAACTTCACACAATCCCATGTAATGAACAAGAAAGGGATGAAGAGTTGGCTTACAATCGCCACTTCACACAAGTACTTAAATAAATCATACATCATTCAAAGTACACACATAGGTCCGTCTACGGACAAATCCAAAAGAAAGAAGACAACCCCAATTGCTAGATCCCCGATCGTCCCAACTGGGCTCCACTACTGATCATTGGGAAACAAAACATAGTAACGACCAAAATCCTCATAGAACTCCCAACTGAGCTCGATTCCATCACCTGCACTGGTATCATCGGCACCTGCAACTGTTTTGGTAGTATCTATGAGTCACGAGGACTCAACTATCTCAAAACCCGCGAGATTAATACTATTAAGCTTATGGGTAGGATAAGGTGATAATGTGGAGCTGCAGCAATTGATAAGCAAAATATGGTGGCTAACAGGCGAGTACAAAAGTAGGAAGAGAAACTACGCAATGGTCGTCATCTAGAAGTGATCCTGAAGACTACTTACCTTCAAACATAACTCAAACCGTGTTCACTTCCCGGACTCCACCGAAAAAAGACCACCACGGCTACACACGCGGTTGATGCATTCTAATTAAGTCAAGTGTCAAGTTCTCTACAACCGGATATTAAAAAATTCCCATATGCCACATAACCACTGGCACGGCTCTCGAAAGTTTATACCCTGCAGGGGTGTCCCAACTTAGCCCATTATAAGCTCTCACGACCAATGAAGGATATTCCTTCTCCCGGAAAGACCCAATCAGTCTCGGAATCCCGGTTACAAGACATTTCGACAATGGTAAAACAAGACCAGCAAGACAGCCCGAGTGTGCCGACAAATCCTGATAGGAGCTGCACATATCTCATTCTCAGGGCACACTGGATGAGTCAAGCTACTAGTAAAACCAGCCCTCAAGTTTCCCCGAGGTGGCCCAGCCGGCTGCTCGATTCAGACCAACACTTAGAGAAGCACTGGCCCGGGGGGGCTAAAATAAAGATGACCCTTGGGTTGGCCTGCCCAAGGGAGGGTTATAGGTTGTTAGGCAAATGTAAAACCAAAGTTGGGCCTTGCTGGAGGATTTTTATTCAAAGCGAACTGTCAAGGGGTTCCCATAAACCCAGCCACGTAAGGAATGCAAAATCAAGGAACATAACACCGGCATGACGGAAACTAGGACGGCAAGAGTGGAACAAAACACCAGGCAGAAGGTCGAGCCTTCCACCCTTTACAAGGTATATAGATGCATTAATTAAATAAGAGATATTGTGATATCCCAACATAATCCTGTTCCAACATAGAGCAATCTTCAACTTCACCTGAAACTAACAACGCTATAAGAGGGGCTGAGAAAAAGTGGCAACATAGCCAAACAACGGTTTGCTAGGAAGGGTGAAAAGGTTAGAGGCTGACATGGCAATATGGGAGTCATGGTAAACAAGTGATAGGTAGTGCATCATAGCGATAGAACGAAGTAACTAGCAAGCAAAGATAGAAGTGATGTCGAGGGTAATGGTCATCTTGCCTGAATTCCCGCAAGGAAGAAGAAGGAGTCCAAGAAGAAGACAAACGGACGTAGTCGAACGAATCCTCACAACTCCGAAATGAAACCAAAGCTAACGGGGGGAGAAAACCGCAAAGAAGCAAACAACATGGTAAACCAACAAGCATAAGCATGGCATGATGCACAAACAAGTATGATGCATGTCCCGTTTAATGAGGCATGGCATGACAAAGTGGTCAAACAATACTACAAATTAAGTGGAGCTGTATATGCAATGAGTTTCATATTGACGAAGCACCACATTCGAGTTATTTAGTTCGCTCTCGTTTAGGTACACAACAATATTAAATGTTGTTAAACATGGCAAGAGGTGAAGCGTAAGTAAACTAATAACCGTAGCTCCCTGGTCCAGAGAAGAGAGAGAGGAAATGGGAGAAGAGGGGGAGCACGGAAAGGAGGAAGGGCAGGGAGGAGGCCGCCGACCTGCGGGACAGGGGAATCCGATGAGGGAATGATGGGGATGGCTATCGGAGCTCGACGTGGAGGCGACCCGAGGTCGCATGTGACCAGGGTGGCACGGATCATCTCCATGGACGGACGGCCATGGTTGCTCTCCTGACCAGAACAAGAGAGAGAGATGAGTCCAAGGGCACCTGAGGAAGGAGAGAAGGGAGCCAGGACGACGCTCATCTGAGACGGCGTGGATCGAGCAAGGGCTGGTCTTGGGAGGAGCTTGTCTCCCTGGTCTATGAGGAGAGCGAAGACGAGTTGGATCGAGGGGAGGCCTCGCGTGGAGTCCGGTTGGTGGGATTGGATCGGGAGGAATGAGGGGATCCCAAGGAAGAAAGGTAGGTGGGTGGCGGCGGTGGATGAGATGGACGGGACAAGGGGAGATAATTTAGGGTTGTCCACAAATGGACTAGGGGTGGACTATATATATAAGGAAGAGGGGAGTTTGGATCATCCGATTGAAATCAGACGGTCGAGATAAAATAGGCTTAGGAAGTCCAAATGCAATGGTGATGACTGAGCGGGTTGGGTTTGGGTAAGTTTCGGACACGCGTGAGGGTTCTGAGAGAGGTCGACAAAGAGAAAGAGGCCTGACAAAAGGTCAACGGAGACAAAGGGAGAAACAATAACCACGAACGACTACGAGTTTTATGAAAACATGTGGATGCTATGCGCATGATGCTATGAGATGAGATGCATGACATGAAGAAAATGCAAAACTAAAGACAAAACCCAACCACAAAGGAAATAAAATATCACATAGACGGAAATGGAAAGAGTTGGGGTTACAATTAAGGAAAGTTACATCCGGGGTGCTACATCTTGCCAGCAGCAACCGCCAGGAAATCGCCAGTTTCATCTCTCGCAATGAAACCCCACGCACCAGTCTCAAACTCCACATGAAAAGCAGCATCCATATTGATCTTCATCAAGTTTGTAGATGGAGGGATCCAAACCTGGGGTTGTTGCGGCTGGGGCGTTTTCTGAATGTTCACCGAAGTGAAATTAGTCAAGTATTTTGTGATGAAATAACTGATTTCTGCTGCCATCTTCTGTCCTTCACCTGCATTGGCTTTGTTCCTCGACGTCCACTGGTCCCAAAGCAGCACAACAACACCCAACTTCTTTTCTCACTTCATAGCGCAAACATGGCGTATCATATCTTAATGATCCTGACACTGGCGTGGTGGATTTGTTCTTTATTAACTATAGCATACTGTAGCAGAAATGACACGGTAGCTCACTGAAGTTGCATTGCTTACATGGGACATGATCCATCTCCAACGTATCTACTTTTCCAAACACTTTTGCCCTTATTTTGGACTCTAACTTGCATGATTTGAATGGAACTAACCCGGACTGACGTTGTTTTCAGCAGAATTACCATGGGGTTATTTTTGTGCAGAAATAATAGTTCTCGAAATGACCTGAAAATCCATAGAGAACGTTTTGGAATTTATAAAAATATTGGCAAAAGAATCAGCATAAGGGGCCCACACCCTGTCCACAAGCGTGCAGGGCGCGCCCACTCCCCTAGAGTGCACCCCCTGCCTCATGGCTCCCCTGGAACTCCATCGACCTCAACTCCAACTCCATATATTCACGTTCGGGGAGAAAAAAAATCAGAGAGAAGGATTCATCGCGTTTTACAATATGGAGCCATCGCCAAGCCCTAATCTTCCTCGGGAGGGCTGATCTGGAGTCTGTTCGGGGCTCTGGAGAGGGGAATTCACCGCCATCATCATCATCGACAATCCTCCATCACCAATTTCATGATGCTCACCGCCATATGTGAGTAATCCCATTGTAGGCTTGCTGGACGGTGATGGGTTGGATGATATTTACCATGTAATCAAGTTAGTTTTGTTAGGGTTTGATCCCTAGTATCCATTATGTACTAAGATTAATGTTGCTATGACTTTGCCATGCTTAATGCTTTTCACTAGGGCGCGAGTGCCATGATTTCAGATCTGAACCTATTATGTTTTCATGAATATATGTGAGTTCTTGATCCGATCTTGCAAGTCAATAGTCACCTACTACGTGTTATGAGCCGGAAAACCCCAGAGTGACAATAGTCGGGACACTTCCCGGTGATGACCGTAGTTTGAGGAGTTCGTATATTCATGCGAATGCTTTGGTCCGGTACTCTATTAAAAGGAGGCCTTAATATCCCTTAGTTTCAATAGGACCCCGCTGCCATGGGAGGGTAGGACAAAAGATTTTATGCAAGTTCTTTTTTCATAAGGACGTATGACTATATTCGCAATACATGCCTACATTACATTGATGAACTGGAGCTAGTTCTGTGTCACCCAATGTTATAACTGTTGCATGATGAATTGCATCTGACATAATTATCCATCATTGATCCATTGCCTACGAGCTTTTCACATATTGATCTTTGCTTAGTTACTTTTTCGTGGCCACTGTTACGATTGCTACAAAACTTCTATTGTTACTTTTGCCACCGTTACCGTTACCTCCATACTACTTTGCTGCTAAATACTTTGCTGCAGATATTAAGTCTTTCAGGTGTGGTTGAATTGAAAACTCAGATGCTAATACTTGAGAATATTCTCTGGCTCCCCTTGTGTCGAATCAATAAATTTGGGTTGAATACTCTACCCTCGAAAACGGTTGCCATCCCCTATACTTGTGGGTTACCAAGACTCTTTTCTGGCGCCATTGCCAGGGAGCATAACTCTATTCTTTGAGTCACTTGGGATTTATATCTGTTGATCACTATGAGGAATTTGAAAGATGAAAGAACCAAGATTTTCCTCTCAACTATGAGGGGAGGTAAGGAACTGCCATCTAGCTCTGCACTTGATTCACCTTCTGTTATGAGTAATTTGGTGACACCTACACCTGCACCTGCTATTGATTCTGGTATGTCGCATGTTATTGATGATGCCACTTCTGCTATGCATGATGCTTATGATGAAACTACTTCTCTGCTTGATAATACTTTGCCATTAGGTAAATTTCTTGATGAACAACTTGCTAGGGTTAGAGAGAATGAAATTATTGAAACTGATAATATTTATGAAAGTGATGATGAAGATTCTCCCCCTAGATATGAATTGCCTGATGTACCTGAGGGTTATGTTATGGATGAAGAAACTGCTAGAGACTTTCTTTCTTGCAATGATAGATATGATCTTAAGAAATTGTTAGCCAAGCTTAAAGAAAAGTCTTTGAACGCTAGAATGAAATATGACCATGCTTTTGCCACTTCACCTATCTGTGTTACTGATTAGGATTATGAATTCTCTATCGATCCTGAGTTAATCACTTTGGTTGAATCTAATCCTTTTTATGGCTATGAATCTGAAACTGTTGTGGCACACACTACTGGAAACAGGGAATTTGCCATCAGCCAGCTCTTTGCCATCTGCCAGCTGATGGCAAAGAACATCTTTGCCATTTGCTTACAAAAAACAGATGGCAAAGAACTGACAGATGGCAAAGAACATGGTTGCCATCAGCCCATTCTTTGCCATCTGCTAGTGGATGGCAAAAAATCTTTGCCATCTGCCAACAGATGGCAAAGAGGTTGGCAAATCCTGTGGCTGTTAAGAGGGTAACAGCATACTGGCCCCACCTCTTTGCCATCTGCCAGCAGAGGGCAAAGATTCTTTCCCATCTGCTGGCAGATGGCAAAGAGATGGGACTATCTCTGTCCTTGCTAAAAAAAGCAAAGAGTGAAAAATTAAAGAAAAAAAACCCCAGCCTCCCTAAAAAAACCCAGCCACCCCGAATCAGTCTCAGGCTCTCAGCCACTCCCGTGCGTGCTACTGGATACGGTTCGCCGCCGCCCTCACCGGTCGCCGCCGCTGCCCTCACCGGTCGCCGCCGCCCTCACCGGTCGCCGCCGCCGTCGATATCCCCTACATGGCCGGAGGATAGGCCATCCCGCCGGTCCATTCCTGCCCCACCCCCATCCCGCGCGTGGAATCGCCTTTGGCTCCCAGCCGCCCCCGCCGACACCCACCAGCCACGCCTGCCGGCGGGCCGCCTCGCGTCGCCCGATCCGCCACCCGTCCCACCTCCTCACCCAGGTTCGTCCGGAGCTCCTCCTCCTCCCACCGATACTCCCTCTGCTTGCTTGCGATTGCCGCTGGATCCGCGCTTGCTGCCGGTCCGGTGGCGTTCGAGGTCAGGGACAAGCCGGCCTCGCTCAAGGACGACGACTGGGCGCGTGTCGTGGCCGTGTTTGTGCTCGGAAAAGAGTGGCAGTTCAAGGACTGGCCCTTCAAGGGCCATGTCAACATCTTCAACAAAGGTTTGCCACTCTAGTTACTGCTTGCCTACTTGTAGTATATCTGTGATTTGTTGTGTTTGCATCTCCGAGAGCTTCGTTAGTTTTTGCTTAATGACTGTAGAAATAATCACATCACATCGGTGATTCAAGATTTTCGTACTGAGAGGTTCATAGTGATCGCTGAATTGTCCATCGACATTGCAGGATAGGGTTGTTCTGTACCAGGAGGGAGTACACTTTGAGTGCTTACTTTGTTAACCCAATTGGGTTAAAATGATGCTTGTTTTTGGCATTGACATTGGCTGTCGAGCAGGAAATCACTGCTGCTATGACTAACCAAATCATACCCGTTTGCCCGCACCTTTTGTCTCTATTCCTAGCAAAGCCTCCCACTAAACTTGGTCAAAAATTTATGGTATTTGTAATGCAACATGGAACATTAGATTGCTCTGTTTCTCTTTTCAGCACAGCAAGTCGATACCATCTGTGGCCTAACATTGTAAACTTTTCTCTCTCAGTTATTGGGTTCTTTGTACGTTTGAAGATGATAGTGTTGATTCAGCAAAAGTGGTCAAACAGTGGAATGTCAAAATCATATATGTGAGTGGGAGGAATTTTTCATATGTTTTCTTGGTTATTGTAATCAAATTCTATTTTGCTCCCACTTACAGCTGCTTTATTAATTGTGTTATTAACCTATGGTGCAGATAAGCAAGAATAAAAGGCATCACGACAGACCGGCTGCTCTGGAGGTGTGGGATCGGCTGGATGAATTTGTGCGGGCACGCTCATAGGTGAACCCTCATGTGTATCTAACAGTGTGATCTTTTAAGTTGTCCCTTCCATTCTGTACTTGATACGGGCAAAACCTTGAATTCCTGGTGAATTCTATAACCGGGTTTTGTAGGATTGGCCATCATGTGTTTTCTTAATTTTAAGTGTCTTTGCATTAACCTTAGTGATACATGTGTGTTTTTACTGAAAGTTCAATGTAGTTCTTTGTGCTATGGACTTATCAAGCATTTGATGACCAAGATATAGGGCTAGTTTGGTTCGTATCCTCGGCTCCTTGCCTGGAAAAATCCGGTGCCTGGCGTTGGCCTGGTAAGGTGATGATTTCCTACATGCCCAGGCTAGCCTGGCAGCTGTGTGTTTGGTTTGTACCCTGGCAGGGTATTACATCATCTAGTCATCCAGCGAATAAAAAATTCTTAAGCAAAGGCCAGGCCTGCTGTGGCACGCCCAGGCATAAGATATTGGACGCCTGGGCCAGGCTAATCCTACTGCCTGGGCTAGGAATCTTTTTTATTCTTTATTTTTTTCAACCTGGACAGGCTAATCACATTGCTGAGCAACCTAGGCCAGGCATGTGCTTTCTTTCTCAGGACACAAACAAAATAGGGACCAGGCATGCTTCAGGCACCCATCCAGGCCAGGCTTGTGGTGGTGTGGACACCAACCAAACACACCCATAGTGCACGGGTAGTCCTGCAGATAACTGGGACTAAGGCTTCACCTCAAATATGCATGATGATATCAGATTGTGCTATCCAAGTTGGTTTTATAACAAGAGAAGCCATCATAGTGTGCAACTTCCTTATTGTCATGTTTCAGTAATTCACACTGGTAGTATTAGTATTAGTTGTTGGCTTCTTGCTGTTGCTTTTTTACTGTGAGAAGAATCCAGAAATGGTATCAACTACTAGCATCTTGACATTGTTATTTTAATTAATTTGGGATTCACATGTGTCTATATATTGTTTATTTGAATAGAACGCTTCAGGATTTGCTAAGTGTAACCTTTTCAGTTCTACTATGTTCATAGTAGGTTTTTCCTTTATGCGAGTTAAACTGTTCCAACTTCTTGCCAGAAGTGGTCATGTAATGTCATCATTGAGCTTACATGTTGTAATTTTTATGGTCTGTCAGACATATCACCGATAATGAGATAATGAACCCGTGGTGGCAACTGGGCTAGGATATATACTCTATCCGTTCCGAATTACTTGTCGCGTATGGATGTATCTAGATGTATTTTAGTTCTAGATACATCCATTTTAGCGATGAGTAATTTGGAATAGAGGAAGTAGTTGATTGCAATTCTTCATATCGTGTTGGTTAACTGTCAGATTTCTATACCCTACATTTTGCTTAGGATATTAACCTTACCTATTTCGAGTTGGTGTTAATTACTTTTTCTTATATTTTGAATGAATTTTATCAAGCGTTTTTCATGGCCTCATCCCTTGGTGACATTTTCTTCTGATTTCGTTTTCAGTCGCTGTTATGACCCAAATACTCAAATACCATGTTGGGTGATGGAAGTGGACTTATGCTGGCTGAGTTGTCGACAAGCAGAACAACCACCCCTACATCCCAGCCTTTGTATTTCAGGTGCCGGTCGATGGTGGAATGAGATGCCAGGAACCTACCTTCCTTCTGCATTCATGAGGATTGGTTACTCATATATAGATGGATGTGCATACGTGGCCAGGACTTATGTACGTATCCGACCTGCCCTCTTTTACTTTTTCTTAGCATGAGGTCTGGACAACTGCTTATGTGTGTACGTGATCATGACTCTTTTTGACGGGCTATTTCTAATTCTTTCTATTTTTAAGGGAATATTTCTAATTCTTTCTATGTCCCATTTTGTAGATTTGCTTCAGATCACAGAAGCTTGGGTTGATGGAGTGCTTGTCTTTAGTTTTTGTTTTGACTTTGTGAAACTTGCTACCTATGATGAAACTGTGTAATATTGATGAAACTATGTATATGTATGGATGAAACTTGCTACTATTGGTAAACTATTGGTAACATGTGTTGGATATGTGTTCGATATATATGTGTTCATGACTATTGGTAATATGTGTTGAATATGCTATATTGGTCATATAAATATATTTGTGTTTGATTTTCTGTGAAAATGAATTGATATAAGAAAAAATATATTAAATGGGGCAAGATAGGCACTTTGCCATCTGCTGGCAGATGGCAAAGAGCTTTGCCATCAGCTGGCAGATGGCAAAGAGGCCACGTGTCATCTACATGTAAAATTTGGGCTGGCCTATTTGGGCCCTTTGCCATCTGCCAACAGATGGCAAAGAGCTTTGCCCTCTGCTGGCAGACGGCAAAGCATGCAGCCTTTGCCATCTGCTGGCAGACGGCAAAGTATGCCATTAGCCTTCTAACGGAGCTAACCCCGTTAAGAGGCTTTGCCATCTGCCAGCAGATGGCAAAGCCACAGGCTCTTTGCCATCAGCCAGCAGATGGCAAAGAAGCCTTTACCGGCAGGGTTTCAGACGAACTGTTTGCCATCTGCTGGCAGATGGCAAAGCCTTTGCCATCCGCCGACCATGCCTTTGCCATCTGCCATGGCAGATGGCAAAGTGCCAGATTCCAGTAGTGACACATCTTACTAAATTGAATGATATAGCCACCCTATTTACTCATGAGGAAATATTCGCTATTATTATATCCTTAAAAAAATTCCTTTCTCATTAAAGGGCGATGCTAAAATATAGTTTAATTCTCTTGCTCCTGGTTGTGTGCATAGTCCCCAGGATATGATTTATTACTTCTCTACAAAATATTTTCCAGCTCATAAGAAACAAGCTGCCTTACGGGAAATATTTAATTTTGTGCAAATTGAAGAAGAGAGTCTCCCACAAGCTTGGGGGAGGCTTCTCCGATTACTTAATGCTTTGCCTGATCATCCTCTCAAGAAAAATGAAATACTTGATATCTTTTATAATGGACTAACCAATGCTTCCAGAGACCACCTGGATAGTTGTGTTGGTTGTGTTTTCAGGGAAAGAACTGTTGAGCAAGTTGAATTGCTATTGAATAATATATTGAGTAATGATAATGATTGTACACTTCCTGAACCAACTCCGAAGCCAACTCTGAAGAAAAGGGGTATTCTATTTCTCAGTCCTGAAGATATGCAAGAGGCAAAGATATCTATGTAAGAAAAAGGTATTAAAGCGGAAGATGTTCAGAATTTACCACCTGTTGAAGAAATACATGGTCTTCATAACCCGACACAGGTAGTAAAGGTAAATTCTCTCTATAGATTTGCTGAACGTGATATTCCTTGTAATAAGTCTGCTAGTCAATGCTCGGATGAGTTTGATAATGTTATTGTTAAACAAGAAAACTTCAATGCTTATGTTGGTAGATAATTGAAACGTAGTGCTTATATGGTCGAACACTTGAGTGATTAGATGTCTAGAGTTAAAGGTGACCTTAAGCTTATTAGTAAACATGCATCCATGGTTACCACTCAAGTAGAACAAGTACTTAAAGCACGAGATGAGTTGCTTAGTGAGTTAAATAATAAGAATAATGATATTGTTGTTAGATTTATGACTAGAGGTGGTAGAATAACCCAGGAACCTTTGTATCCTGAGGGCCACCCTAAGAGAGTTGATCAAGATTCTCAGAGAATTGATGTTGATGCACCTAGTCCTTCTAAGAAAAAGAAAAAGAAAAAGAAAAATGATAGGACTTTGCATGCTTCTAGTGAACCTACTGTAGACACACATGAGAATCCCAATGATATTTCTATTTCTGATGATGAAACACAATATGGTAATGAACACGAACCTAGTGACAATGTTAATGATGATGTTCATGTTGATGCTCAACCTAGTAATAACAATGATGTAGAGATTGAACCTGATGTTGATCTTGATAACCCACAATCTTATTGTTGGGGACATGCATATCGCCGTTCAGGTAACCTAGTGTTATTCGAAAATTCTCTAGTTTTGTGTTATTCGGAAGAAGTTTGCTAACAAGACTTGATCAACCTTGTTAGTGGATTCCTTTTGATGAGCATGAGATGGATGAAGTTAGAAAGCACAACTCTCTGTACACTCCTTTTACTTTCTGTTATTTCCTAAATAAAGTAAAATTAGTATTTTCTGTCTGTTTTCGGAATTATCCTTGCAATAAAAAATACCCGGAAAATAAAAGTTCTCCAAATGCCCTGAAATGGAGTATGATTTTTTTGTAGAATATTTAACAATTTCTGGCACTCAGAACACACCAGGGGGACCCACCATTTGGCCACAAGGGCACAGGGCGCGCCCACCCCCCTGGGGCGCGCCCCCCTGCCTTTTGGGCCCCACGTGGCCCCTCTCCACTTATTCCAGCATCCACACACTTCGTCTTCCTCTAGAAAAAATCTTCCCGTAGCTCAAACCCGTGTTCTAGGTCGTTTTGCTGCCATTTTTGATCTCCTTGCTCAAAGTTCCATTCACAAAACTGCTTTGGGGGATTGTTCTTTGGTATGTGACTCCTCCAATGGTCCAATTAGTTTTTGTTCTAGTGCTTTACTTATTGCAAATTTTTGCTGCTGAGATGACCTTGTTGTTGAGCTTGCATGTCAAATTTATTTGGTCCAAAGTAGTTCTAATGCATGATATAGCCTCTAGGCACTTGTGGGAGTAGTTGCTATCAATCTTGTTGAGTTCGATTCACTTTTATTTTGAGTCACTAAAAATTTCAGAATTTTTTCAGAGAAAGAAAATGATGAAGAGATTGTTGTGGGGCTCCTCGAGCCGAAGCTCGAAGGAGAAGTAGAATGAGGAGAATAAAAAGCCCAAATACAATCTTCCTCGCACCGCGGAGGTACGGCCGTGTGAATGGCCTTGTGATGCGTTCTTGAGAGCCGCCAGAATTTATGACAACTTTTATTATTTGGCTGAAAATGCAGGCCTCGCCAACTTCCTCCCCGACCAGCATGAACAATATCTCCTACTCACTAATATTTTCGTCCAAAACTTTTATTTCCATGCTAGAAAATCACCACCTTCAGTGGAGTTTCACTTATATGATGAGGTTAAGGAGATGTCACTCTATGATTTTTGTTTGTTATGCAAGTTGCCCTTTGTGGGCAGCATAGAGGAACCACATCCTTGTGATGTGGATGGATTTATTGATCAAATTGCTGTAGGGGAAACTAGAAAAGTTTCAGATGCAAGGACTACTAGTATACATTTTACTGTTCTACGTTACATTGCAATATTTGCTAGTAGATGCTTAATTGGTCGCAGGAACACTGGAAACCTTAGTGCTCCTGACCTTGCTATTTTGCGCCATGCTTTATTTCGTGATACAACCTTTAATCTAGGCGCTATTGTTGCTAAACGGTTAAGTCTGAACCGTACAAAGGGCCCCATCTTCGGAGGTATATTTGCTTCATGCCTTGCTAAACACTTTGAGATACCTATTAGGCATCATGAGAAAGAGCAAAAGTTGTTTCCCACTATTTTTATAGACTATAAGAGTATGGTAGCACATGACTTTATTGCTAAAAATAACAAGAAGATGCTTAAGTATAACTTGATATTTGCTAAAACTCATTGTGAGACTATTACCTTGCCTGCACCCTCCTTGTTTAACATACTTTCAGGCACATACCTCATCCTGCCCGAGAACATTTATGCATACTGGAAGCTGACACAAGTTCCAGAGCCTGAGCTAGAGCCACCACTTGACCCATATCGGCAGTCTGTTTATCAGTGGGATCCGGAGGAGCTCGCTAACCAGTGGCACCCCAAGGACCCTCCTCAGTACACCGGAGAGGGTAGCTTCAATCCGTGGGCATAGACCAACTTAGGCCAAAACCTTAAGCTTGGGGGAGTACGTATTTCTCACCGACATTACATTCATGTTCACACAGTCATTCCAATTGTTGGTGCTCATGCTTTTTCATTGTACTATCCATGCTAGTATATTTTATTTTTGTGATTTCTTCTTGTGTGTTTGAAAAACCTTAAGAAAAACCAAAACAATTAGTTGTAGCCTTTAGCTAGTTTACTTTCCATGCCTGTAGTAGTAGTAACTAAAAGAAAACCCAAAAAGATTTCCCGTTCTTGTTTTGCTTGTTGGGAGCTTTCCCGTGTAAATAGTTTTAGTTCTTCTCTTTTTTTTGGGGGTCGAGAGGAGAAGACCATAATGAAAATGTTGAGTGGCTCTCATATGCATTATTGTTGATCTAACCAAGAGCCCATATTACCTTGTCTTCTCCTATGTATTAAATGCTTACAGATTCCAGCTTAGTCCAATGCACGTGCACTATTATTATTATCCGCACCGTTCGGTCGCGCGAGTGAAAGGCAATAATGATGATATATGATGAAATGATTGAGATGAGAGGAGCTGGTATGAAATCGACCTATCTTGTTTTTGTAAATATGATTAGTTCATCATTCCTAATTCAGCCCATTATGAATGAAACATGTTTGCAATGACAATTAGAGATTATAGTTGCTCATGCCATGATTAATTAGCTAGGAGTTTATAATGGTTTGTCTTACATGCCAACATGCTATTAAAATGGTTGTGATGTGTTATGATAGGGTGGTATCCTCCCTTGAATGGTTCGTGTGGCTTGACTTGGCACATGTTCATGCATGTAGTTGAAACAAAATCAACATAGCCTTCACGATATTTATGTTCATGGTGATTTATATCCTACTCATGCTTTCACTCATTGTTAGTTAATGTTAATGCATGTTCATGACTATTGTCGCTCTCTAGTTGGTCGCTTCCTAGTCTCTTTCTAGCCTTCACTTGTACTAAGCGGGAATACTGCTTGTGCATCCACTTCCATAAACCCCAAAGTTATTCCATACGAGTCCACCATACCTTCATATTTGCGGTATTTACCTGCCGTTCCAAGTAAATTTGTATGTGCCAAACTCTAAACCTTTGAATGAAATTCTGTTTTGTATGCTCGAATAGCTCGTGTATCAATTAGGGTTGTCTATTTTATCTTCCATGCTAGGTGAGTTATTCTCACGATGAGTGGACTCTGCTCATCATTCACGAGAAAACGGCCGGTAACCGGGATGCCCAGTCCCATGCTCAAATCAAATCAAAATAATTGCAAACAAAACTCCCCCAGGATTGTTGTTAGTTGGACGGCACGCGTTGTTTCGGGCCAGCCATAGATTGATGTTCATTGGTGGTGGGGGAGTATAAACTTTACCATTCTGTTTGGGAACTGCCTATAATTTATGTAGCATGGAAGATATCGAGATCTCTTGGTTGTTATGTTGACAATGAAAGTATGCCACTCAAAATATTATTTATCTCTATTTCAAAACCCGAGCTCTGGCACCTTTGCAAATCTCTGCTTCCCTCTGCGAAGGGCCTATCTATTTACTTTTATATTGAGTCATCATGCTATTATTAAAAAGCACCAGTTGGAGAGCACCGCTGTCATTTGCATGCATTGCTATTAATTTACATTCAGTATGACTATGACTGGATCTCTTTTGCCACGAATTACAATGTCTAGTCAGTCCTTGATCTTTAGGGGTGCTCTGCATTTATGTTTTGCATTCTCAGAAAGGGCTAGCGATATACCACCTTGTTATATCATATTATGATTGTTTTGAGAAAGTGTTTTCATCCGAGATTTGTTATTATTGCTTGCTAGTTATAATCATATTGTCGCTCTCTAGTTGGTCGCTTCCTAGTCTCTTTCATGCCATTGATATAAGTAAACATGAGACCTAAAAGTTATTGTGAATATGGTTAGTTCATAATCTTTGCTGAAAACTTGAATGCTGGCTTTACATATTTGCAACAACAAGATCAAATAGAGTTTGTAAAAGTTTTCTTTATCACTTTCAGTTTGTCAACTGAATTGCTTGAGGACAAGCAAAGGTTTAAGATTGGGGGAGTTGATACGTCTACAGCGTATATACTTTTCCAAACACTTTTGCCCTTGTTTTGGACTCTAACTTGCATGATTTGAATGGAACTAACCCGGACTGACGAAGTTTTCCACAGAATTGCCATGGTGTTATTTTTGTGCAGAAATAAAAGTTCTCGGAATGACCTCAAAATCCATGGAGACACATTTTGGAATTAATAAAAAATATTGGCGAAAGGATCAATGTAAGAGGGCCCACACCCTATCCACGAGGGTGTAGGGCGCGCCCACCCGCCTGGGACGCGCCCCCTGCCTCGTGGCCCCCCTGGAACTCCACCAACCTCAACTCCAACTCCATATATTCACATTCGGGGAGAGAAAAAAATCAAAGAGTAGGATTCATCACGTTTTACGATACGGAGCCGCGGCCAAGCCCTAATCTTCCTCGGGAGGGCTAATCTGGAGTCCGTTCGGGGCTCCGGAGCAGGGAATCCGTCGCCATCGTCATCATCAACCATCCTCCATCACCAATTTCATGATGCTCACCATCGTGCGTGAGTAATCCCATCGTAGGCTTGCTAGAAGGTGATGGGTTGGATGATATTTACCATGTAGTCGAGTTAGTTTTGTTAGGGTTATGTTCTAAGATTGATGTTGCTATGACTTTGCCATGCTTAATGCTTGTCACTAGGGCCTAAGTGCCATGATTTCAGATCTGAACCTATTATTTTCTCATGAATATATGTGACTTCTTGATCCTATCATGCAAGTCAATAGTCACCTACTACGTGTTATGAGCCGGCAAACGCCGGAGTGACAATAGTCGGGACACTTCCCGGTGATGACCGTAGTTTGAGGAGTTCGTGTATTCACTAAGTGCTAATGCTTTGGTCTGGTACTCTATTAAAAGGAGGCCTTAATATCCCTTAGTTTCCAATAGGACCCCACTGCCACGGGAGGGTAGGACAAAAGATGTCATGCAAGTTCTTTGTCCCAAGCACGTATGACTATATTCAGAATACATGCCTACATTACATTGATGAACTGGAGCTAGTTCTGTGTCACCCTATGTTATAATTGTTGCATGATGAATTGCATCCGACAGAATTATCCATCATTGATCCATTGCCTACGAGCTTTTCACATAATGATCTTTGCTTAGTTACTTTTCCGTTGCCACTGTTACGATTGCTACAAAACTGCTACTGTTACTTTTGCCACCTTTACCGTTACCTCCATACTACTTTTCTACTAAATACTTTGCTGCAGAAGTCTTTCAGTTGTGGTTGAATTGAGAACTCAGCTGCTAATACTTGAGAATATTCTTTGGCTCCCCTTGTGTCGAATCAATAAATTTGGGTTGAATACTCTACCGTTGAAAACCGTTGCGATCCCCTATACTTGTGGGTTATCAGGACATAGGATGAACCTAGCTCCGCTACTGCTAGTACCCCCATCCGCCTGCCACTACACTGCCGCATCTTCCACGGCTGCTGTTCGTTCCCGTCCGAGGCCTCGCCGTCATTCTCCACCTTGGTTTGCTCGATGTGCCCACCGCTGTTTGTCGTTGTCAACATCATCAACAACTGTGAGTAATCAGGAGATGACTGTACGTGGAGAGGCTGACAGTAGGGACCCACCAGGGTCATTGCATTACGCAAGTAGGTGCCTCATTATCACAAGACAAAAAAACTTCCTTCTAATTGTTTGACAATGAGGTCCCACGCCATTGTCAATGTAGTCAATAAACGAGAAAATTACACAACGAGCGGATAACACCAGGGACCCAGTAGCTCGCCCAGTTGTTTTTTAGTTTTAGAGATGGAGCACAACTGCGGGCTGTGCGGGGGCTGTGGCCCGTCTAGCCCATGCTTACGCTTTTATTTAAGCACATGATGAGCCCAGTTGATATGTTTTTTCTTTCTAAAAATGGCTAGCTCGGTTCTTTTTGGAGAATACCCAACCGAGGCCTACTTGCTTTTCTCAGCCCTGCTGGCCTGCAAATCTTTCAAGACGAGGAGGGATGTAAGTAGTAAGAAATGGGCTTCCGCAGAAAATGGGCTATAAGTTGTAAGAAATGGACTGTAAATTTTTAAACCGAAGCCAACCGCCAATTACATTCAAATATTGTTTTTTTTGGACTTCTCTACTCTTATAAAAAGCAGAAAATGGTGGAAGGAGGAGCTTGGCTAGCGTCCTGCTCCTGAACGGACGTGTGTGTGCCGGAGTGGGTTTCTCGCATTCCACGCAGGTTTCTCTATCTATATCTCTATCTCTACTGTCTACTATTATAAAATACAGAGTTGGCGATGATGGTGTGCCTGCCATCCTGCAATATATGATGTCTAATATATATCTAACGGACAGGAAGGAAACTATGACAATTTACCCGCACTCCTCTCCACATTTGTAGATAAGGCCTTCGCTCGTTCATCCTTCTGGTCCCACAAGATACATTACTCATACAAATGCATCTTCATGTTCTGTGCAACGCATGTGCATCTTGCTAGTTAAGATTTTAAATTTCAATCATTTTTTGTGGAGATTTTTTTTTGAATTTGATTTTGATATAAGTTTTTAAAAATTATTTTTAACGTGACTCGAAATTTCGTGATTAAAAGAGTTCGGACCCCACTGAAATATGCAAAAATTTGTTGAATTTTTAGCAGTGCCCAAAATATGGTCTATAATGTTAATAAAAAGAATATGGGCTTCAAAATATCCTTAAGAATTAGCATATGGGCTATAAATTATTGAAAATAATGGCTAATGGGTTGTATGCTGTTTTCCACAGATTTGGAGGCTGATTTCTAGGCCTACTTGGTTGACGATGACGTTGTCCTAAAAAACATTTTGACGCGTACGCAAGACTTTGTCAACTTAGTCAAGACAGAGCAGTGACTGTTGGATGTCCATCCAACGGTTGTCGTGCTTCTTCAATATCTGCTCTTCCTGCTCCAGCCACGCAAACCAATGCTAGCGCGACTGCCTGCTCCCTCCTCCTCCTCCCGTCGCCGGTTGTGCTGCCGCCAGGCCATCCCTCTACCACCCGCACATCCTGTTATTTTCCGGTGATGTCAGCCTTACCCCGCAGCCGACCAGACAACCCTCGTACTCCCTTCAGCATGGGCATCCGCTGCTCCGGGTCGTTCCCTTCCTGGGCCTCTCCCTTGTCCACTGCGTTTGTGCTCTCGGCGCGGCATGGTCAACATGGTCAACAAACAACAGCCATCGGAAGAGGGATGTAAGTGGAGAGGCTGACAGTAGGGACCCACACAAGCAAGTGCCTCCTTATTACGCGAAACAATGGGCTTCTTTGGGTCATTCCAGTCTAGGGCCTCGCCGTCGTCCACCACACTGGTTCTCTCAGTGGCATGGTCAATGTGGTCAATGAACGACATCCATCAGAAGAGGATTGTACGTGGAGAGGCTGACAGCTGGGTCCACAGCCGCACGCACGGAACTGCCTCCTTATTACGTGCAAAATAGTGATTCCTCCACCTAACAGCTGGGACCCACCGGAAGGGCCTCTTAATTTCACGAAAAAATGTTCCTCTCATTGATAGATCGGACCCACCAGCTATATCTTCGCACGCAAGAAAGTGCCTCCTTATGACGCACAAAAAAAAGAATACTCCCCCTACTAGCTGGGACCCACCATAGTGGGAGGCTGACTTGTTGGCCTACTAAGTTGACGTGGACGGAGGGCTTTCTCAACTTAGTCAATATAAATGATTATAGCTCCAGTGACCGTACGATGTCCATGCAACGGCCATAGTGCTTCTTCAACCTCTGGTGTTCTTGCTCCAGCCACCCAAACTAGTGCTGGTCGTGCCGCCTCCTCCTGCCTCAAGTGGTCGGCTCTGCTACCGCGCAGGCCTGACCGCCCCACCCTACTCCAACCTTTGGCCAGGTCATCCTTCTACTCACCCACAACCCCTTTTATTTTGCGGCGACAGCAACCTCACATGGCAACCGAAGCCGTCAACCCTCGTACTCCTCTCCGTGTGGGCATCCACTGCCGCGTCTTCCCTGGCTCCACGTCATCCCCTTCCTAGGCCTCATCGTTGTCCACCGCCTTGGTGCTCTCGGCGCGGCATGGTCAATGTGGTCAAGGAAGGACTTCCATTGGAAGACCACTGTACATGGAGAGGCTTACAGATGGGTCCACGGCCGCAGCAAGGAAGTGCAACCTTATTACGCGTAAACAATTATTCCTCCACCTGACAGCAGGGACCCACTGGAAGGGCCTCTGTATTTCGTGAAGAAAATGTTTCCCTCACTGATAGCTCAGACCGACCAATTGTATCTTCGCACGCAAGGAAGTGCGGCCATATTACAGGCAAAAAAAAATGAAGACTCCCCCTGCTAGCTGGGACCCAGCATAGTGGGTGGCTGACTTGTGGGCCTACTAACTTGACGCGGACAGAGGGCTTTGTTAACTTAGTCAATATGAACGATCCTAGATCTAGTGACCATACGATGTCCATCCAACGACCGTAGTGCTTCTTCAACCTCTGGTCTTCTTGCTCCAGCCGCCCAAATGAGCAATGGTCGTGCTGCCTACTCCTACCTCCTATGGCCGGCTCTACTATCGCACAGGCCTAACCACCCCGCCCTACTCCAACCTCTGGCCAAGACATGCCTCTACTCACCCACAACCCTTGTTATTCTATGGCGACAGCAGCCTCACACCGCAACCGAACCAGTCAACCCTTGTACTACTCTCCGCATGGGCATCCACTTCCGCATCTTCCCCGGCTCTACGTCGTCCCCTTCCTAGGCCTTGTCGTTGTCCACCGCCTTGGTGCTCTCGGCGCGGCGTGGTCAATGTGGTCAAGGAACAACTTCCATTGGAAGAGTACTATATGTGGATAGGCTGACTGCTGGGTCCACGGCCGCAGCAAGGAAGTGCAACCTTATTATGCGTAAAATAATTATTCTTTCACTTGACAGCGGGGACCCACCGAACGGGCCACCCTATTTCGCGAAAAAACGTTTCCCACTGACTGCTAGCACCCACCAGCTACATCTTCGCACGCAAGGAAGTGCGGCCATATTACTGGTAAAAAAATGATTCTCCCCCTAACAGCTGGGACCCACCAGTAATAAATTCTCACGCAAGGAAGTGCCTTCTCATCCTCCCTGACAGTTGCGACCCACCTGGTCGAAGCGTGCATAGCATTGTCATTCTAGTCGCGAACTGTACGTACATACTGCTCGATCGGTCTGTCTGCAGGCTGCAACGATCAACCGTTGGCGAGTAAGGAAGGGCACATGTCGTAGTAGAGGCGCGGACGTAGCATGTCATGCAGTCCCGTCAATATCGTGTACACGTTCGTACAGCCAGGTTGCAAGAAAGTAAATCCGGCCACGTACGTACATACAGGCGGGCTCTCAATCGCCTACTCGCGGATACGTACGGCCGGGGCTCGTGTACATGGAGAGGCCACGGACGGCAGCAACGTTGTCCTGTTCATCGAAAGCCAACCAGCTGGGTCAGAACGGAGAAACTGCATCGTCGTGTTCATTGGAAGGGAACAGAGTGCGTCATGTTCACCGGGAGCCAACCGGCTTGGACGAAACAGCCGAAATTAGGCCCGACGTACCGCAAAACAGAGGAAACGGCCTTCTGTTCGATTGCCTGCAGTCGAAACAGGATCCTGTTCATCGGGAGGGGTGTGGTGTACCGCAAAATGAAGGAAACAGACTTCTCTTCGACCTCCTACAATTGAAACGGGGTCCTGTTGATCGGGAGGGGTGTGGCGTACCGCAAAATGGCGGAAATGGACTTCTCTTTGACCTCCTATGGTTGAAACAGGGGTCCCGTTCATCGGGAGGGTGTGGTGTACCGCAAAATGGGACTCCACGGGCTACTGTTCATCCACCATCTACTGCCTCGCTCCACCCTCCACGGGGTACTGTTCATCCACAGTCGACCTCCCCAGCCTCCACCTATGACTGTTCATCTACGACATCTCCCTCCTGCCTCCACCAGCTATTGTTCATCCACGGGCTCCAGTTCATCCATCCTCCACTGGCTACTATTCAACCACCCCTCCACGGGCTACTGTTAAATCCAGCCCTCCACCGGCTACTGTTCAACTAGCCCTCCACGCGGTCCTGTTCATCCACCCCCAACAGGCTCGATCGGGGTCCTGTTCATCTAGCGGCAACGACCTCTACTACCATGGAGTCCCATTCATCCAACCCCATAGGGAACTGTTCATTTAACCCACAAGAACGCTCACTATTCATCAAGAGGTAGCAGGTCGATCGGCTTAATTTAGCAGTAGTAGCAAAGGAATCGCTTGATCAGGTTCAGTTAATAGCCAGGGATCGGTCGATCGCTCGGGTTCAGTAATGCATAGCCAGTTCAATCACTTGGGTCCAGTAGGCAAATGCCTTGCTCGGGTTCAGTTAGAGCCCAAGGCCTCGCACCCATGCACATTCATGTACGAAGAAACGTGCAATCCCTATGTGCATCGCTCAGCCCCGACCACCCACCGTAACCAGGAACTCCCCAATATTTTCCTCGCCCTCGCTTCTACCACAGTTTTTCCGTCACAAACGGCCCAAAGAATGTCATGCAGCTGCGTCTCTGGCCCTCCCAGGACGAAAAGCCCATTTTCTGTTATGATTTTTTGTCATGGAAGTAGGAGCCCACCACATCTATGATGATACCGGGTTTAGTCACAATTATCATCATAGAAGTGTCATAAGCATGACAGAAAAAATTCATTCGGCCCAAAATTTCATGGATGTGTCTTTTTCTGTAGTGGGAGTAGACTTTGAGATAACATGTTTGTTCGAGAGACACTGAGGAAGACTACTATATATCGATGGTGCATGTAGTCGGGAATTAAACGAAAGGATTGTCTTATTGGTTTCTGGGATATAGGGAAGGAGTGAGAGAGGGGGTTACCTAGAAGGATATTGTTAAGTGTGAGTGTGTGTTTTAGAGAAGATACCCATCCAGGCGAAAGTCATCTGCACACAACAAGAGAACAATTCGATGTGGGGTGAGGGCTGATGGTGATTAACTACGTATGGAGACATAGGATACCTTGAACATGAATGTGCGAGAGGTATACATGTATACGTGGGATGTGTGTGTGTGTGTGTGTGCGTGCGCGCGCATGATCAAGATAAAAGAAAGAAGACATAAGTCATAAGATCAACGGCATGGGAGAGACCGATCAATATGACAGTATGCATGCATGTGAGAGTAGAGGGAAGAAGGCCCGATAATTGAACATGTGTTTTTGTCTTTAAGAGATAATGGTGTGGGCTGGAGCATGCATCTATGGCGAACAGAGAGAGCGAGACACAATGATTGTGCAAAAAATATCAACCTATAGATGCATGTATAGAGAGACATATATAGTGCGCGTAATAGGAAGCAAGAGTGCGTGCGAGAAAGAAAGGTTGACGGAGAAACTATAGATAGATAGAGTGATAGAGATGCTAGCTAGAGGGACATCGGCTAGTTTGTGTGTTAGAGATAACCACCTAGTGGTTCAAGGGGGTGAGTTATGTGTGTGTGAGAGAAAGATAAAAAGAGGGCGCATGACTGCATGTAGAGAGAAACATATATAGTGTGCTTGATAGGAAGCAAGACTGAGGGCGAGAAAGAAGGTTGATGGAGAAATAGATAAATAGAAAGATAAAGATGCTAGCTAGAGGGAGATCGGCTAGTGTGTGTGTTAGAGATAAGAGTCCAGTGGATCAGAAGGCTGAGTTATGTGTGTGGGTGTGCGAGAGATAGAGAGAGGGTGCATGTGAGTCACATACAAACGAATAGTAGAGAGAAATGAGATCCCGAGATATGGAGTTTTTTGTTGGTGAGAGAGAAAGATATTTCACAAGGAGAGTCATAGCTAGAGAGACACATCAGGGAACGCGAGATATCGCTAGGGAGAGAGAGTGTGTGTGGGCGACATACAGGGGAATGGTGGAGAGATATGAGACCCTGGCAGACAGAGTTTGTGTTTGTGTGTGAGAAAGAGATATTTAAGAGAGAGAGTCTTAGTTTCTCATACCTAAGTAGCGCAAGACATCTCTGTGTGAGAGGGAGTGTGCGAGCAGCATACAGGGAAATTGTAGAGAGAAATGAGACCCAGAGATGAAGTTTGTGTTTGTGTGAGAGAAAGAGATTTCACAGGGAGAATCATAGTTAGAGACACATAGCAGGGAGTGACATATACTTAGAGAAAGATAGAGTGAAGGTCAAGGGAGAGAGCATCGTCAGTGTGTTACGAAGATAAAAGACCGTTGTTTATATACAAGTAGCACGAGAGATACCTGAGAGATGGTGAAGATGTATATGTCTAGAGAGAGATATAAGCATAAGTGATATCTATATGAGACAAATATCTGGATTAGAGGGGATTAAAATATTTAACCTAGAGATCACGACATCGATAATATCATAACAAAAATTGGTCTATCAAACATGCATGTTCATTTGAATTTGGGGACATGTGTAATGTTATATAGTTTATCAATATTAGTGATCCATAGATTCTTTAATTAGTGATAATGCATGGTTTATATGCAATTAATGTCTAAACGGGATTACACTATATGTTGTGTGTGTCAAACACATTATACGTGTGTGAGAAGTAAAAAAACCCGCATGAAACACACATTAATTGGAGACAGTTAGCGAGGAATGCATACATTGGATTTCAACATAAAGTGGTTTCAAATATTTGAAAATCCAAATTAAGATGGATCCAGCCTTATGAATCTGAGATCATGCCATTTATAAACCATATTTATGTATAAAGGGTGTTGTGATTTTGAAAGTATATTTAAAAAATGATGTATAAAGATTTGTACTCGAATACAAAATGGATCCTGCCTGAAAAAAATACAAAATGGATTCGAATTGAGTTGGCACAATAAACATGCACTCTTTTTCTGCAAAATTTGAATGAAGCGAGGAAACTCATAGTAACCGCCCGAAACCAAAATCTGCGAGATGGAAATTATTGCTTGTCCCTGACATGCAAAGCCAATCGACTTTATTTCTATAGGTTTTGATAGGGGTAGGCTCGTAATTTCACTCAAACATGACATAACCGCCTCCTCCTCTCACCTCTCCAGATTCATACACGGTGGGCGCCAAAACACAGTTGATCCTCGGCCGAAATCGCCTCTCACCTCCCCAATTCATACACGGTGGGCGCCAAAACAAACTCTTCTCGGCCAAAATCTCCGTCGGCAAATATTCGGTGTATGCGAGATTACCGTCCTATCCCCAATGGACTAATATTGCTGTGATGTAGGAAATTTTAAGCGGGGGCTAAGTTTGTAAATTTCCTCGCATTTGAGACAAGCGTGCCCTGAAGACATGGCTCCCCTACCTCTCTCCCTCCATTTTCCCATTCGTACTCCGTGGGTGAGGGAGTCCTAGATTTGGGGTCCTCGGGTGTCCGGTCTATTCGATATGGGCCGGACTGATGGGCCGTGAAGATAAAATAGAAGACTATCCCCCATGTCCGGGTATGACTCCTATATGCGTGGACGACAAGCTTGGTGTCCGGATGTACTATTTCCTTCCTCAGCAAACCGACTTTGTACAACCCTAGGACCCTCCGGTGTGTATATAAACCGGAGGGTTTAGTCCGTAGAGGCCATCAGAATAATCATAGGCTAGACAGCTAGGGTTTAGCCATCACGATCTCGAGGTAGATCAATTCTTGTAACCCATATACTATTTGACTACAATCAAGCAGGACGTACGGTTTTACCTCCTTTAAGAGGGCCCGAACCTGGGTAAAACATCATGCCCCTATTGTCTCCTGGTTACCATTGATCCTTAAACACACGGCTTGCGACCCCCTACCTGAGATCTGCTGGTTTTAACACCGACATTGGTGCTTTCATTGAGACTCTGCTGTGTTGTCGGCGAAAGAATTGATGGCTTGCCTCGTCCTCAACAACGATGCTATTTCCGAAGAGACCTTTCTTCCTGGCCAAATCTTTGTGTTTGGCGGCTTTGTGCTATGTGCCAACTCGACCGGTTACCTCGAGCAGGTGTACAACTACGCCCCTGGTCACCAGATCAGGTTTGGAAATCTAAACTACATCGCCGATATCCATGGAGATCTAATCTTCAAGCGATTCACAGCCTCGGCTGCCACTCCTCGCCCGTAGGAAGAAGGCCCTTCAGATCTACTATCAGACCCCGTCCAACCATCGACACTCATGCTCGCCCTGGCCTTAGATCTGGAGCGTACCAGATTGTGCGAAGGTGGGAGGATAAACCCATTGGACTCTTTTCCCCCATGGAGCTTCCAGCCGGAGACTCAGAGACGACAGCACCATTTGTGGACATGGAGTCAAACGGAACTCTTCTTGTTGTCGGGGAGCCAGACTCGCCTCCGGACACGAATTCTGAACTCTCGAAGTCTACGCCCTTCGGGCTCAGGCAAGAGGTTATCATCGAGCCTAGCTCTGCAGATCCTCAAACACATGTCCAGCTCTCGCTTTTAAATGAAACGCTGGACTTAATACAATCTCTCACCATCACGGAAGTATCTCCTTCGAACTATGCCCAACTCGAACTAGGGCCGAGAATAGGGAACTTTACGTCCCACCCACCACCCACTTAATAGCCATTGTTGAGGATCTAATTGACATGCTAGATTACGCTTCTGAAGAAATAGATGGCATGGACGACGACGTCGAAATCGAACCAAGATCTGACCCGCCCATCACCGGGTGTTGGACAACCACTTCTACCTATGATGTATACATGGTGGATACACCTGAGAAGAAGGACGGCGATGGCACTCAAGATCCAGACGAGGACAAGCCCGTCGATGAACCACTAAAGCACCGGCGTCAATGGCGACACTCACGATTGCATCGGGCAAAAGCAATGTCGGCACCGGAGATAATGACACTCCGGACAATGCCGAAGACCCCGACCATCCTGTCGAACCTGCATTTGAGCATGATGAAAGGAAGATGGTCAATATAGCCCCGAGCATGCCAATCACGAGGATTCGGAAGATAGTAACTATTTACCTATCTCCGAAGAGGATATTAGCCTTGCTGACGATGATCTCATCGTTCCAGAGGAACCCCTCAAACAAGAATGCTTCAAGCGACAGCTCATCGCCACCGCACGGAGCCTGGGAAAGAAATAGCAGCAGCCTCAAGCTGAACAGAATACACTCAAAGATAGATGGACCAAGGTCCTAGCCGCTGAAGAATACGGCTTCGAGCGCCCAACAAAGAATTACCCAAAACATAGGCTACTGCCACAATTCGACGACGAGGCCCTTGCGCCAATACCGTCAAATTACAATCAGGCTGATCAACTAGACTGACCACCACGTGAACAGGACAAAACGGCTAATCATGTCGAACACCAGCCCATGCCCCCAACCCATAGAGGCA
Organism: Triticum aestivum; assembly: GCF_018294505.1. Lineage (NCBI taxonomy): Eukaryota > Viridiplantae > Streptophyta > Magnoliopsida > Poales > Poaceae > Triticum > Triticum aestivum. The sequence continues at coordinate 281,998,862 of NC_057798.1, forward strand.
GGGAGACAGCGGCCCCGGGCTACACATACGACCTACATCAGGACCTGGCCAATAGAGCCAGCCAGACTAGATCAATTTATGGATCAAGAGGACGTGCCCCAACACGAGATAATGACCATGAAGCCTGGCATGATAAATATAATCAAATCAGGGTCAGCACCGAACATAGTTGTCACCCGAACTCCATCGCTACGTTGTCGGGTATAGAGGTGCCGCACACCCTATGTGCTTTGTCGATGAGGTAATGCAGCACCAATTTTCGGTAGGGTTTAAACCCATGAACATCGAGCAGTATGATAGAACTACGGATCCTACCGTATGGATTGAAGATTTTTTTCTCCACATTCACATGGCTCACAGAGATGACCTCCACGCCATCAAATACCTTCCTCTAAAGCTGAAACGACCAGCATGGCCCTGGCTAAATAGCCTCCCAGAGAACTCCATTGGAAGCTGGGAATATTTAGAAGATGCTTTTCAGGCCAACTTTTAGGGCACTTATGTCCGGCCACCAGATGCAGATGACCTAAGTCACATAGTCCAACAACCCGGAGAGTTAGCTCGCAAACTTTGGAATCGGTTCTTAATTAAAAAATACAAATCATGGACTGTCTAGATGTCGAAGCCTTAGCGGCATTCAAACACAGCGTCCGTGACGAATGGCTCACCTAAAACCTCAGGCAGGAGAAGCCGAAGACTATGGCAGCTCTTACTGCACTTATGACCTGCTTTTGTGCAGGCGAAGATAGCTGGTTGGATCGTAGAAGCAATAGTACCAGCGACCTCAGCATTTCTGAGACCAGGGATGGCAATGGCAGGCCATGAGGCAACAAAAACAGGTGTTGGAACAATAACGAAGAAATAGATGATATGACAGTAAATGCTGGATTTAGTGGTACAAAACCCGGTCAGCTGAAGAAGCCGTTCAAGGGTAATAAAGACGGCCCATCCAACTTGGACAAAATACTAGAGAGGCCTTGCCAGATTCATGGCACCCCTAACAAGCCTACCAACCACACCAATAGAAATTGCTGGGTTTTCAAGCAGGCTGGTAAATTAAATACCGAACATAAGGGGAAAGGACCTCCAACCAAGGACGATGATGAGCCCCCGTCATCCGAACACTGGGGGACAGAAGCAATTTCCCCTCGTGTTGAAAACGGTAAACATGATCTATGTTACCCACATCCCAAAGAGGGAGCGTGAATGCGCATTAAGTGGTGTCTACGCCGTAGAGCCCGTCGCCCAAAAATTCAACCCATGGTCAGCTTGTCCGATCACCTTTGATCGTAGGGACCACCCAACAAGTATCTGTCACGGAGGTTCGGCGGCCCTGGTACTCGATCCTATCATCAACGGATACCATCTCACTAGAGTCCTTATGGACGGCGGCAGCAGTCTCAACTAGTTCTATCAGGATACTGTCCGTAAGATGGGTATCGACCCGTCAAGAATCAAGCCTAGAAACACTACCTTCAAAGGAGTGATACCCGGTGTGGAAGCCCGCTGTACAGGCTCATTAACATTGGAAGTATTATTTGGCTCTCCAGACAATTTCTGAAGCGATGAATTGATCTCCGACATCGTCCCTTTTCGCAGTGGTTATCATGCTTATCTAAAGCTCAAAATGCCCGGACCTCATGCCGTCATCATAGTAAATGGGAATATGGAGTTCTCCCTCCGCACTGTAGAACATACCATGACTCTAGCAGCCGAAGTACAGGGTGGCCTCATCAAGCCAAACAACTCATAGGTCATTAAGAACCACGGCACTACTAAACGCATTTGAGCTGCGTTACAATGCAGTAGCTCAACGGAACCTGAGCTCGAATAGCAGTTTAGCCTCTGTCGATTGCCCCATAAGGTTGCGATATATGTGGCTCGCATACACAATTACACCCTTAAAATACCTTGGGCAGCGCTGGAGGAACACTACCGAAAAGGTATATAGTATGGCTTGACCCTATTCGGACCTCCAATATTCTTCCACTGTTTGTTCATTAAAGAACCTACCTGATCTATGGTCGCGCAGGGACCTTTTTTCTAGGCGACCATCGACTCCTCCCCTTCAAGGATACCTCACCAAGGAGAAACGGCGTAGACGTGCAGCATGGCATCATTGGAATTTTTAAACCATTTGATTTAGGCTCTATGTAAACCATTCCCTTATGTAAACTTTGGGCATGTAAAATGACCTCGACGTTTTTGGCATTATGTGTGAGAACACGGCTCGACGTATAATCAGGGTATAAAGGAAACAGTTGATCACAACTTTGTTTGGTAGACATTTTATTTTATATTATCATATGTGTTCCCTCCCTACCTCAGATGGCCACACGTGCCTTAGTCCGGTCTTAACACCAGGGGTTGTATTCGACCCTGCACATTTTAAGTCCGAGCAGCAATAGGGTACTCTTCGGTGCCCCGGATATTGCATAATATGCATCGCTCTGAATCATGTCTTTGGTCTATAGTTGGGTTGTCTGGTTCCCGTGCTTACTACCTTACGTTCTGCTCGTTAGGCTAAGGTACTAAAGGGAGAACTGTTGCGATTGTATTTCTGGTTCGTCCGGTCAAGTACCTCAGTAGAGAGAACAAAAACTGACTGTCATGATAGGCGAGAGATGGTCGGCAATCGGAGACTTAGTCTTATACTACATATTATTAGCGATTCATCCCATGTTATACGAGGGGCTGGTCTTCGTCCAGCCGCGTGGGAAATGCACCATAGTCCGGGTAGCCGCACATGCACCAGGGGCTAGTACTTAGCTCCACAGTCAAACTCCTATGACTAAGTGAAAGTAATAAAGCCGCATCATCCGATTGCCTGGTTCACCTCACGAACACCTCCTTTACGGACCAAGATGTTGGATAACGTGTGGTCACGCGTTATGTCGAACACCCCTGTAGTACCTGCATGGGGACTGAAGCCAACGACTGGCAACTTTCACAAATATAACATAAAAACGGTTGCACAGGAGGAAAAATCGCTTGATGCGCAAACATAAGATATATAATAAGATGGGTTCATAACATAATTTGTACAACCAGGACATATTCAATCAAATATTACGTCATTTGAACATTGAGCCTCTATCACTCGGGCTCCTTCTAGGACATCATCGGAGTACCTCTCTGGCTTCCGATGATCTTTGCCTTTGGGCGGACCTGCGGATGCTACTTCAGTGGACTTCATCTTCGCCCATTGCATCTTGACGCGGGCGAAGGCCATCCGGGCACCCTCCATCTATGTCGAACGCTTTACAGCATCAATCCGCAGCCGTGCATTGACAAGCCGATTCACCAAACCGAAGTAGCTGCTGCGAATAGGCTCGGCTGGCCAGAGCTGGAGTATTAGATCCTTCATGGCCAAGCCTGCCACCCTATTCAGCTCCGTCAGTTGCTTCAGCTGGTTGTTAAGAGGCGTCGGGTGCTCCAGCGTGAGAAATTACGACCAGAACAGCTTCTCGGTCGAGTTCCCCTCCTGAGCTTGGAAGAACTATGCGGCATCAGCGGCACTCCTTGGAATATCCGCAAACGTGCCTGGATAATTCCACACCCGGGTAAGCAAGGCATACCTCTTACGTCCAGAGATACTCTGCATAAGAAAGGCCTTACCAGCCACTATCTGTTTTGCTTGATGGATCTCCTCGCGAGCACTCCAGGACTCGATCCGCGCCTCTTTGGCATCATGGAGAGGCTTGGAAAGCTCGGATTACTAGTCCGAAGTCTTTTGCTCCAAGGTTTCACATTTGCTGATGGCATCCTTCAGCTATTGCTTGACTTTAGCCACCCAAGCTTCATGTTGGTGGAGGGAAGCTTGCTCTGTCTTCAGCTCTGTAGCCGCTTTGTCAGCGGCTTCCTTATTCGCCTCCGCCTCTTTCTTGGCCTAGGAAAGGGCACCTTTGAGGGTATCGATCTCGGCCATGCCAACTGTGCTTATAATCAAAGCATTTTATGAGTTAACCTCTCAATATGCATATCACTTCTAATATAAAAATACATTCCTTCTTAACATTGTACGATACCTTGCATCTCATCGAACCGCTTATTAATGCATCGAGTTCCTCATCTGCCGCCCGAAGCTTCCAACTGAGTTCGAAAACTTTCGTGGCATGGGCAGTTGCCACCAACATGGAATCCTTTTACATAACATCACAATATGTTACTCTCCCGAATACTATGTGGATCCTCAAGGGCTTCTGTTTGTACACAGGTTTATTCCTTCATACAAAAAGTTTTTAGAAACATTACGTTGCATACCTCAAAGCCTGTTAATAGGCTGTAGAAGGCTTCATTTAGTCTGTTTTAGCAGACTGAACCTTCTCGATAACTACACCCATCAGGGTGCGGTGCTCCTCCACGATGGAAGCATTTTGCAGTGCTTCCTCCAAAGCCTTGGGCGCCTCCAGATTAGTGAAGGTTGTCGTAGGAGCTGGTGCTTCTCCCCCCTCTTTCATAGGGGGCTGCTTATCTAATCCCGGAGCCATGCTGGTCTCTGGCATGGTGTTTGTCTAGGGCCCAGATTGTTGACGGTCCCCACCTTCGGTTGGGGTCGCCTCCCCTAGGTCTCCGGGACCGAGGTATTAACCTCGGGCACTCTCCCGACGGCCTCATTCG
>NC_057798.1:282003866-282064810 GCF_018294505.1 Triticum aestivum
TCCTTTGGGATGACACTTCGGTGTCCTCCATGGTGATAGGCGAGGGGGCTCGCGGCGGTGTGTCACTCTCTACCATTTCGGGCGGCAGAGAATTCCCCTCCGATAGTGGAGTTTGTGGGAGCATGTAAGGAGGCGTGAAATGCAAATAACAAAATAACTTATATAATGGAAGCATGTATACCAAATATAAATAGTAAGTTTCTGAATACTTATGATGTGGCCCGGGGCTTCACCCTGGGAGGTTTCTTGGGGACTAGTTCAGACTCTGAGTCCGAACTGACTGAGAGGGTCATCTTCCCCCTTTTAGGCGCCTCCCCCTTCGGGTCTTCGGAGGCCGCACTCTTCTTCTTCCACCCCTTATGGGGTGAGTCACTTTCCAGCTCCTCCTCCTCTTCTTCCTCATCTCCCTCGTGGGAAGAGAGGGCTTCGGTCTCTCCGAACATAGTTTTTAGAGGACCTTTGTGGCGAGGGCCACCCTTGGCCTTCTTGCTTTTCTTCTTCTTTGTTTTCTTCTCCGGTGTCTGATAGGGCGCCAGGACCAGCATCACTGTCAGCTGGGGTGTGGTCGGGTTCTCAAGCAGCGGTGCCGAACAGTTGGTCCGCTCCGCCTTTGCCATCTAGCCCAGAAAGAAGGCAACATAACCTTTATTATATCTAAAATATTGACCGGATAGGTCTTCGGAAAGATTGTGCTTACCATTGTGCCCGGGTTCTCGATGTCGAACCTGATGTCTTCAGTCTTCTTCGGCCACTTTTTCTGAGCCTTGAAGAGATGCTTCCATATATCTTCATGTGTAGTGTCGAAGAAGCGCTTCGGGGTCCGTGGCTCCTCGGGATTGAACTCCCACATGGGGGAGGACCGAAGGTGGCAGGGAAGGGTGCGGTGGAAGAGCATCACTTGAATCACGTTCGTGAGACTGGTGTTTGTGCCCAACATGTTGGAGATGCATTTCTGTAGCATCTGCACCTCTGATTTGGACGCCCAATCAAGGCCCTTGGTGGTCCATGAGGTGAGTATCATGGGGGGTCCGGATCTGAAGTCAGGCATTGCCGCCCATTTGGCGTCGTCAGGTTTGGTGATATAAAACCACTCCTGCTACCATACCTTGATTGTCTATACAAATGCCCCTTTGGGCCAGATGGAGTTGGGGAGCTTGCTTACAATAGCCCCACCATAGTCTGCATGTTGTCTGTCGACCACCTTTGGCTTCAGATTGAAGACCTTGAGCCATGGGCCAAAGTGTGGGGGGATGCGGAGAAGAGCCTCACACACGACTATGAAAGCCGATATGTGGAGAAAGGAATTTGGGGCTAGATCGTGGAAATCTAGTTCATAGTAAAACATGAGACCCCAAACAAAGGGGTCGAGGGGAAATCCTAGCCCCCGAAGGAAGTGGGGGATGAACACAACCTTCTCACCCTGCTGGAGTAGGAATAACCTTATCTTTGTCAGGGATCCTATGGGCGATATCCACGGACAGACAATGCACGCTCCGGAGATCCTTGACATCCTTTCCGGTGACAGAGGAGGCCTCCCATTTTCCCTTAGAGCCAGACCCAGCCATTGCTGAAGGGAGGTAGCGGTGGAGGAGGTCGAAGCTATGGGCGCTGGAGTTTGGAGATTGGGAGACGGAAGCTAGAGGAAGGCGTGAAGAAAAAGGAGGGATCTTTATCCTCTTATAGACGATGAAAATACCAAACGTCCCCTCTCAAGCCATAAAACTCGACTGTTCCCAACAAGATCGTGTGTAAGGGCGGTTGGATTACCCAAACCATATTGATGAGAATCCCGTAATGGCGGGCGTAATCTCTGTTTTGACGAGACATGCCAATGGAGGCCAGACCTCGAAACTCGAAACGGGAGGCGTAAAAACGGTTCGAAATATTAAAGAGTTAAGTGTGACGCCTCGCTGAAAAAGTTGTCAGTAAAAGACACTATTCCTATTCTGACATCCTTCCTTCGTGGCTAAGGGTTGTACTGATTATACAGAGCCGGACACAACTCTTTTATGCAGGAAGCTAACTTAAAATATTCAGCAGAATGAACCCGCCTTGCAGTGCCAAAGAGAATCCGCGTGCCGAACACATCGTCACCGAAGACTGGTTCAGGGGCTACTGAGGGAGTACTGGATTAAGGGGTCCTCGGGTGTCCGGTCTATTCGATATGGGCCGAACTGATGGGCCGTGAAGATAAAAAAGAAGACTATCCCCTGTGTCCAGGTAGGACTCCTATATGCGTGGACGACAAGCTTGGTGTCCGGATGTACTATTTCCTTCCTCTGGAAACTGACTCTATACAAACCTAGGACCCTCTGGTGTGTATATAAACCGGAGAATTTAGTCCGTAGAGGCCATCCGAATAATCATAGGCTAAATAGCTAGGGTTTAGCCATCACGATCTCGAGGTACATCAACTCTTGTAACCCCTATACTCTTCGAATACAATCAAGAAGGACGTAGGGTTTTATATCCTTTAAGAGGGACGAAACTTGGGTAAAATATCGTGTCCTTATTGTCTCCTTGTTACCATCAATCCTTAGACACACAGCTTGGGACCCCCTAACCGAGATCTGCCGGTTTTAACACCGACAGTGGGCGCCAAAACACCCTCTCCGCCGTAGTCTCCTCCGTCTGCCACCTCATCCACCACCTTCCTCCTACACCATGCCGGAGCTGATACCCCGATGTCATCATCCATTACAAGATATCAACCTCTCTCATCCATGGTTTCAGACTAGGATCCTTGCATCGCGTCCTCTCGCTTCATCTGCGCTGTCGTCCACCTTGTCGAGGCCGCTCGTATGACCGTCTCATCCACCGCGCTGGGATATTTCCCTCACCTCCATTGTCTGCCCTCCTAGATCTGCTTCCACACCGTCGATAGCCATCGCTACCACATCACCCTCATCGCCTCAGCAGATTCTTACACGGCGCCACACCAGAGGTGGTATTCTTTTGTATCTGCTCAATTTGTTTATCTCGGCAACAAAATAGATTGTCACTGCTTTACTGTGTTTTCTTGTCCATCACTTAGAATCTTACTTGCTAGTTGAAACCAAACATTGGATGCAAAGTTGCCTTTCTCTGGTTTGCACCTTCAGACCCGCCATGGCATGCTCACAACTATACTCGCAATGCTTACGGTTTTCCCCTTTTATATTCCACATTAGCTTAAATGACAGTCGACTGAATTTCATATTGGGGTCAGTCCATTTTTGGGAGTTCGTCGGAGGGAAGGGGCTCACTGGAGGGCTGCCCCATTACCTATCTTAGGGCTTAGGGTGGGGACAGTGGTTGTGGGGGGGCTGTCGTCGGGCTATGGTGGGGCCTCGCCGGAGGCAAAACTCGACGTGGGTGGGGAGGAGGGGTTAGCTAGTGGGATGGTCGAGGGGCGGAAGACCGGAGGTGGTGGGTGGTTTAGGGGAGGGCGGGGGCCGGCGGTTCTTTACTGGTGGCCAGTGCGGTGGTTTATAGGGGAAGAATAAGAGGCATGGAAGAAGAAGGGTTGGCAGACGTAGGATTTTCATCCAACCGCTTGAAATGGTCGATTGACCCAAATGACGAAAGTCTCGCCACTTTCATGTAGAAACTCCCATATATTCAATACCTTCATCGTAGGTGCTTCAATATGTACGTGGAAGTAGTGCCCTCAACCCATCAAGCTAAACAACATGCCACTCATAATTCCCAACTTAGTAGCTCAAATACGAACCTGATATGATGCTGACATGTACTAAACAGAGAATGTTTAATTGGTCAGCTAATGTTCCTACTTTACTTTCAAAAGGCACATGCGCCACATATCGAGGGATAGCAGGGAGTTGTATTCTTTATGAGCTCTGGTTCATCATGTGTGGGCAACGAACATTTTATTATCCAAAATCTGCTTGCTCTTCTTTAACATGCTCCTCTTCTGTTCTTCTTTTGTAAATACTCTCTCTGTTCCTAAATATAAGTCTTTGTAGAGATTCCTCCATGGACTACATACGGAGCAAAATGAGTGAATCTACACTCTAAAATGTATCTATATACATCCGTATGTGATCCATGGTGGAATCTCTACAAAGACTTGTATTTAGGGACAGAGGGAGTATAATAGTAGTACAATATGTTCCTTTTAGGGAAGGGGAGCAGGGACATTTGCAGTTTACAGGTCTATTCGGTCGCTTGTCATGGACACTTTCAACTCTTCGTGTTGGTCTTCATGTCGCTTGTCATGGACGCTTTCAACTCTTTGTATTCAGTTGTATGTGTCGCCTTTGAGAGTTAGACTGATAGTAACAGTACTGCCCCTTCAGTTGTAGAGAGCTGGTATTCGAAGCCTTTCTAGCCATACCGGAAATACTAGCACCTATTTTCCAGCAAGTTCCATTTTCCTGATTTTACTCCTGATGCTTAGGGTTTTCCCATTATATTTACACTATGACCTGCGTAGGTGCTTTGTGTGCTACTAGCAGCAGTCCACCCTTTAAAGATAAATAAGAAACCAATCATACGCCCTAAGCTTCTTCAAATACGAATGTGATATGATACTGGCATTAGCTAACAGACACGCATTTAATTGGTTAGCTAATGCTCCCACTTGAGTTTCCAAATGCATGTGACCACATATAGAGAGACACCATGGGATGGCATTTCTTTGGGCAATCTGATTCATCATGGTGGGTAACCAACATTGTATAGAAAGAAGGGGAATCTCAATAATATGCTTCCCCTTCTATTCTTTAACATGTTCCTCTTCTTTTCTTCTTTAGTAAGTATAGTATGTTCCTTATCAGGAAGAGGAGCAGGAAAATCTGTAGTCGACAGCTCTATTGGGCCGCTTCTGCTACATGATTTCAACGCTTCGAGTTGGTCTGCCATAATATCGCTGAAATGGTGGGAGCCACGCGGTCTTTGATAGACTATACTGATAGTAAAAGTAGTGTGTCTTTAGATGAATAGAGCTGCCCTGTAGGTGATCGATAGGCTGCATATTAGTAGCGGCAATACAACCCTATATTTTCCAGCCAATTACGCTTTCCCGATTTATTTATGGTGGTTATGGTGTACCCCTTTTATCTACACTATGATCTGCCTAGTGGCTGTGCACTCTCGTTATCATGGTTTGGCAATAAACTTTCTATACGGTATATTATGAACCTATCATCTGCCAACTATCCTTACATCTGGAGCTCCCAATAGGGAGCCTATTTTTTGTGTAGTTGTGCCAGATTATATTAATCTACTCACCATATTACAGAACACATGGGCTCTCTCATCAGAATCTAGTGATAGCACACAAGGGTTTACAGGGAGCCCCTATTATATTACAATATCCTCTGCATTACAAACATAATATCACTACTATTTATGTTTTCATGCTTCTTAGATATAATATGTAATCACAATGAATATAAGAATGCGCACATCAGAATATTGCAAAACAGTTCAATGGCTAACAAACTTGGCATCAAGGGATAGCGGTCCATTGTGATGCAATGAAACCCACATGCCCCCGACCTATAGATTCATATTCAGAATATGATCCTAATGACTATTTTGAGCTCAAGGAGTCAAAGGCAGATGGCCTATCCTGTTCACGCAATAAGGTGCATGTTCTAATTTGGCAAGGTTTTATTGGTTGCATGTATCTTTCATAAGTTGTCTTGCATTTCTTTTGCTTCATTGCACCGCCATCTGCTTAGTTTACTCATGATATATGTGAAAATGCCATGCCCATCCATTATCAATACCTATTCCATTTGTCGTCATACCATGTTTTTCCATTCAAATGATGTTCTTTTGTTTCAGACATCCAAAAGGAAGTGGGTGATTGCAGAACCTGAAGGAGTACAAGCAAAGTCCTTGAAAAAGGTGGTGGTACCAGAGAAATCAGATAGCACCCCACTTATATTGGCGATAGAACGAGTGCTGCAGAACCTAGGATATCGCAACTATGTTGGCCGCTGCTTTGCTCTTGTTACTACCTATTGTCCTATCGTTATACTTACATTCATACCTGGTGGATTATGTGACATCATTGTGCATTATAGCTTGCTTATCCACTGTTTGATCTAAATTATCAGATCTATATTAATTCTTACATTAATGTATAATAAACCCAATGCTTATGAAGAAATTTAGTTCTGCATTGTTCTTGTAAGTATCTGTTGTCCTTCATCACTGTACTTATATTGTCAGCTAATTTTTCATGTACACTTTGCAGCTTATTTTCCCTTGCCCTCCATTTTCTACACATAAGATATATATTTACTATTGCCAAAATATTGAATAAAACCAATGCTACTGAAGAAGTTTAGCTCTGGATTGCTCTTGTCAATGCCTTTTGCTCGTATGCTTGTCGGCCTTCTAGGATTAGGGGTACCCAGATCTGCCTGCCTGCAGCCCATGACGTTATTCCCTCGATGGCCTGGTGTGGCCCAGCTACAAGGGTGCTAAGTTAAGACCCTCGCGAGGGCCCTGGCCTTGCGGGGAGAGCGATGTCAAGACCCCCAGAGGGACGGCCTCCCCAGGTCGCCTCCCGAGGAGCGGAGATTTCTATGCAGGTACCCAGCCTCCCGAGGCTGCGGAGATAGTTTCCCTTTCGATGCTAAGAGAGCAAGGACAGACGTGGGTTCCCAAGGAATCGTCCAGTGCATTCCATTCCGGTGCAACAACACCAAGACCACGGGCTCGGCAGGATGGATGTCATCACCAAGCCCACCGTTGCGTCACGACCAGAAGCTTTGCAGGAGAAGACCACCTTTCGTTAGGATTAGATGTACTTCTTGTACCATTTCAAATTGGTCATTGTGGGATCCCTTCCCGCAGTGAAGAGGACCAAGGCTGCCATAAATATAGGTTAGCCACCATCATAGACGAGGGGAGCCTTTTGCAACTTCACCACCAGAGGCCTCGCTAGGCGGCTCATCTGTACTTGTTCATCCCCAGCCTCCTCATGAGGCCAATCCACCACAAAGCAGAAGTAGGGTTTTACAATGAAGGTGGCCCGAATCTGGGTAAATGGCCGAGTTTATCTTCTTCCCCGCTCAGGAGAACTCGACGAGGCAAGGCCATAGGGCAACGAGCTTGAGACTTGAGAGGTTGATATCTTTGCACACGCCCTAGAGTTCGAACCTTCTTGGGTCTACAGGGCCCTGAATCCAACATTAGGCATGCTAGGTTGGGGCATGTCGAAGCTTCGCCTCTTCACCAACCACGGTCCGCCCTCGCCTCGTGGTTCCCATGGCAGGTGCCGTCCCACCGACCTGGCCGTCGGGTGCCTATGGGGGCACTTCGGGCCATCCGGCCTTCACCAGCCTGTGTCAGGTGCAGTGGCAAGAGAGGTTTAGGTCGGCGCTAGCCCCCATGATATGATGGAGTGATGGACCCCGAGGATTTCCTCTGGCTGTACACACAGGCCATCCATGCGGCGGGTGGCAATGATAAGGCCATGGTGAATTGGCTCCCTATGGCCCTCACAGAGATGCCTCGCTCCTAGCTGCGTGGCCTCCCGGAGGCCTCGGTGTCTCCCTAGAAGGAGCTTCGTGGCCGATTCACCATGCGCTTTGCAACACCAGCGCCCCACGCAGTCGCGTCCATCATCGGCAGGTCGTACGTGCCCGCCTCAGGCCGCCACGTCAAGCAACTGTTTCGTTGGCGAGTGCTCCTTGGCTGCGGCATGAGGCTTCTCGAGGCCGCGCGGCGCCTAAGACCGATGTCACCTTCGACTTTAGGGATCATCCCAAAACCACAGTCGGCGTTGGTGCGCTTCCCATGCTATGCACACCCACCATTAGCAATGTCGCGGTCACCAAGACCCTCATCGACGGTGGCACCCGCCTCCATGTCCTCTCCGTGGAAGCTTTCGACCTGCTTCAGGTGCCTTATGACCAGCTAGCGCACACCAAGCCCTTCTCGGGGGTGGTTAAGGGCTCTGCCACCCCCTGGGGTAGATACGCCTCCCATTCACCTTCGGCAAACTCGACAATTACCACACCGAGCTCACCGACTTTGACATCTCCCACATCGGCCTCTCGTACAACGCCATTCTTGGGTATCCGGCCCTCGCCAAGTTCATGGCGGCAATTTACCATGGCTACAATGTCCACCAGATGTCAGGGAGTGGCAGCATCATCGCGGTCGCCAGCGATGAGAAAGATGTGGTGTTCTCTCCTGAGCGCGCCTACCAAGCCGCCGCGGCTGACAACTCTGGCGATGAGGGTGATGTCCTACCTCCCGAGGCTACCCCCAAGAAGAAGAAGCAGGTCCTTCCCAAGAGCCGTCAGGAGCCTAAGGCGCCCACTGGCGATGCCTCGGGCCCCGTGCTTACTACTGGGGCGCCCCTTCCTCCTGCATAGGAAGGAGCGCCTGGTGCCTCCCTCGGGTCGGGCTCGGCGGCTCCCACCTGGAGAGTGTCGGTGTCAAAACCGGTTGATCTCGGGTAGGGGGTCCCGAACTGTGCATCTAATGCTAATGGTAACAGGAGGCAGGGGACAAGATGTTTACCCAGGTTCGGGCCATCTCTATGGAGGTAATACCCTACCTACTTGATTGATCTTGATGATATGATTATTACAAGAGTTGATCTACCACGAGATCGCAGAGGCTAAACCCTAGAAGCTAGCCTATGATTATGATTGTATATTTCATACGGACTAAACCCTCAGGCTTATATAGACACCGGAGGGGGCTAGGGTTACATCAGGTCGGTTATAGAGAAGGGAATCTACATATCTGAATCGCCAAGATTGCCTTCCACGCAAAGGAGAGTCCCACCCGGACACGGGACGAAGTTTTCTATCTTGTATCTTCATAGTCCAAAAGTCCGGCATAAGCATATAGTCCGGCTGTCCAAGGACCCCTTAATCCAGGACTCCCTCAGTAGCCCCCGAACCAGGCTTCAATGACAATGAGTCCGGCACATAGATCGTCTTCGGCATTGCAAGTCGGGTTCCTTCTCCGAATTCTCCAGAGCACCTGTTGTAACAAGCAGTGTCCGGCTTCCCATTTAATGTTGCACTCGTCGGCTTCTGTACCTTAATAGTGTCAGCCTCCATGTGTCGAGCGAATGCGAGAAGCCGGAGCATTTTTACACTTGCCACCCTGACCATGTAGATAAACCGTCTATTAAAGAGACGGGGATCTTCAGATCCAAATCACACCATCTTCCCCAAGCGAGGATCCATCAGAGTGCGCCCGAAAAAACCATCCCATCATGGCCAGCCACCGCAGCTCTTCCTCTCGCCCCTATAGCGCCAAGCCAGGTGATTGGGAGAACTGTACCGTATCCCACGGCCAATGGTGAAGTTGCAGACCCAGGGGTTTCTTCCACCTGCATATCTTGTCCCCGTTCGAGCCGGATTAGCCAACTTTGATGGCGGGGAGCAAGCAGAGAGTTTTCCCAACCCATCCAGGGGGGAGCGAGTGTGCCTTGTCCCTTACTTGTTGAGGGGCATCGGATTCCCAATCCATCCATTCCTTCGTGGGCTCCTGGAACACTATAGCCTCCAGCTGCACAATTTCACCCCTGCCTCCATCCTGCATATCGCAGGTTACGTCGCCCTTTGCGAGTTATTTCTGGGCTGCGAAGCTCATTTCTAGCTATGGAAGAGGCTGTTCTACCTCGTCCCTCGCAATCAAGAGGGATCAATATTCCAAGTGGGTGGAGCCGAAATATGGCACGTTGCCGGGACCTGATACCTGTCCAGCACTCCGAAGAAGACATCCGAAGATTGGCCTTCCGAGTGTTTTTATATAGAGGACGTCTCCCTTCCTGACCCCATCTGAATGGGTCTTTCTGAGTTCACAAATGCTCCGTTGAAAAAGCGTCATAGCTGGCGTCCCTGGAGCCCCAAGGAGGAAGATAGCAGAGAGGTCCTTCAATTGATGGGCAGGATAAAAACGCTTGCCCAATCTGGATTGACAATAATCGAGGTCATGTCAATATGCATAATGCGGGGGGTGGAGCCACTCCAGTATCGAGGGCGTCCCATGTGGTACTTCAACGGAGAAGACGATGCCATGCGCTATGGTCAGAAAGGTCCCGACTCTGCCACCGCTCTGGCAAAAATATTGTCCGATTTATACAAAGGAGAAGAAGAGGAGTTCATCCGCATTAACCCACGGGATGGATTTCCCATGTACAACCCCCCTAGCTGGGTGAGTTGCTATCTCTTATTCAGGTCTATTCATTCCCACAGTCTTTCATCACAAATATCTACCTCGCTAGTCCATAACAGCCTGTCTCCACGGCCCGTCTCCGTAGCGGAAAGCTATGAGGGAGATTCACAGCCCGTCTCCACAGCCAGAGGACCACAACCGGGCCCTCGACCCCGGAATCGAAGAGGATCCGGACATATTTGTGGAGCTTGGCGATAGGGTGTTTAACCAGTCGAGCTGTGACGGCACCTTGGTTGGCCATCATTGCCGACTACCCCGGCCTCCTCCCAGCATCACGTGTAAGTAAATAGGGGACTTATCTTCCGAAAAGGATTCACTCTTTCCACCTTACCCACCATACATATATTATGCTATAAAGGGAAGGCCATCAGCGCGCTATGCCGAACCCGCGGCAACTCACCAACAAGGGGCGCCCAAGCCGGGTAGGCTTCCAAAAAGGAAAGCAAGCAGAGACGTGGCCGAGCTGCCATCGAAGAGTTATGGTTTAAAACATGCTCCGTGATTGTCATCTTTAAAATATAACAATATCTGCTGTGTCTTGGCAGAAAGAACATCCTCCAGACTATATCCGGGGATCTTGCCTGTCATGGCTCTACCAGCCGGATTCCGGCACCGGTCTCGAGGGTAGAAGCTAACGCGGGGACGACACCGGACGGTCCTCCTATAGAAGATTCGGATAGAATATCTGCTACGAATTCCGATGTGGAGAGCGCTACGAATCATTGGCATCGGCGGGCTGCACTCCGCGACCCTAGTTTTTTCGAAGAGGCTTTCAATGCCTTCAACTCAGGAGACTCGTACATCCGAGCTGCTCAAGATGGTCTTGCTAGAGCCACAAACCAGTATTTAAAAGATATACGGGTAAGCAAAATCTTGTAATTGTGTATATCAGTAGCCCTTGAGACTTGAAACAGTTGCTACAACTGATTTAAGGATCATTGTATGAACGGGTTCTTACAGAGAAGACTACCCTTTTGTCTCAAGAGCTGGAGAAGTGTCAAGCTCAGCTAAGGGCTGCAGCTGCCGAAATGGAGGAATCCAAGTAGGCCTCATCTGGTAATATTTCTCTCAATCGAGAAAAAACGTAATTACATGTACCATTCAATGTTCGGCACGTTGCAGATCTAACAATAGATTCCACAGATCATCCCGGGGTGAATCCATAGATCCTACAAGAGGATGAACAAAGAGCTCAACGACAACTAGACGTTGGCGAGCGTGTACTTACACGGGTCGGGCGGGAGAAAAACGATCTCCAGGATGCCAATACCCGGCTGGGCGTAGAGTTGAAAGATGTTCTAGCCCAGCTAGCTGACTCCGTGAGGGAGAATAGAAGGCTTCAACACAACATTTTTAGTATGTTCCCAAACGAACCTTTATATAGTTCGGCGAACAAATGGGCTAACGGAGTTATGTCTCTAGGAATGCTGATTGGTCGTCCCGAAGAGGAGATGCCTGGTTCCTCAAGCGATCTTCTGCGAGAGCTTTCGCAACTGAACGAACAAGTTCGGCAGGTGATGCAGGGTGTCGCCAAGGCCTTGTGGCCATCCGCCTCCCTGCCAGGAAGCATGGGGGAGCTTGTACAGCTGCTCAAGGGAGCGCAGAGACCTTTTCGACTATGGAAAATATCTGCCTGTCGACAAGGTGCGAGGGAAGCTTGGGCCATGGCAAAAACGCGGTATACCAAGCTCGATCCGAGTCACATGGCCTGGGTCGGACCTGTAGGGTCAGATGGGAATGAGATTCCCGTTAGTCTGGTATATGACCAGGTAGGATTAGCCACAAAGTATTCCCAATAGGATTGTAGGCTAGATAGCCTGTTGGATGGCATAGAAGAGGAAGTATGTGAGTCTAAGTGACTATGTACTTCAATTGACATATTTGTCCCTAGCCGGACTGTAAATCATTTGTCATGGCGGACCTTTTCGCTTCAGCCTCCGGACCCGACAGTCCGGAGTGTTTCCAAATAGCCGCTTAGTTATATAAACCAGGGTACGCGTGGAAAGCAGGCGTAGGGGTCATAATTGCTTGAACAGACAAGTACCCAACTAGCTATGTTATATTACATGGATAGTAAGAAACAACTTCCAGATAGAATAGTTCCGTTAATGGTTCCTTTCCCTAGGTACGCATGCATTAATGTGCATGTCTGAACTGCGAGCAAAAACGCAGTATATGCAACACCTGGGGGTTTGTATTGTAATAGGTAAAAAACTTCTTTAGTTCACCGACCGAATATTCCCTTAAGAATGCTAGCTTTCGGCTTCACCCAGTCTGAGGTACACATTTGGAGTACCCGGCAGTAACAATCGCAGTGGTGCTCCCCTTATGCCCTAGCCGAACTAACGGGAACGTAAGGCATAAACACAGGAGCCAGGCAACCCATCTTGGCCAAAACTTAAGTCATATCGATGCATATAATGGTGAAGAAAAGGTACATATGGGAAAGAAACACATATGCAGTGGGCATGATGCCCGGAAGATAATTATATTAAGCTTCTGTATAGGAAGCCCCCAGGTATAATGAGCGCACAAACTTGAGGATTAGCGCGTCACGAGTGTGTAGTCGAGTCACACTTAAAGCCTTAGAGCCATAAAAAGAAAGAGAGAGAATATAACTAAAAGTAAAAAAAAGGCGGAGGGAAGGAGACGAACAAAGAGTTCGGCGCTAGGCGTAGAATCTTCGAAGTCTGGCGGTGTTCCATGGGTTCGGCTCGAGTCGATTATCTGATGCATCACGCAGGAGGTACGCTCCTCTGGTGAGAACTTTATCAAGGATGAAGGGACCCTCCCACTTGGGCTTGAGCTTGTCCATTTTCTTCTTTGGTAGGCGTAGAACGAGTTTGCCAATCTTATAAGTTTTGGCCCATACTTCTCTGCTTTGATACCTGCGAGCCTGTTGCTGATAAAATGCAGAACGGGCTTTTGTGATGTTGCGCTCCGCCTCCAGGGCATCTAAACTGTCCTGCCGATCAAGCTCGGCTTCTCTCTCTTCATACATGCGCACTCGAGGTGAGTCATGAATAATATCGCAGGGCAATACCGCCTCTGCGCCGTACACCATGAAGAAGGGTGTGCATCCGGTAGTGCGATTTGGCATGGTCCGCAGCCCCCATAGTATGGAGTCAAGCTCCTCGACCCAGTGCATGTCTGATTCCTTCAGAGATTGCACTAGTCTGGGCTTGATGTCGCTCATAATAAGACCGTTTGCTTGTTTGACTTGCCCGTTTGTTTGAGGGTGATAGACAGAGGCGTAATCGAGCTTAATGCCCATATTGCTGCACCAAGTTTTCACCTCATCGGCTGTGAAATTGGAGCCATTATCGGTGATGATGATGTGGGGGACACCATAGTGGTGCACAACCCTGATATGAAGTCTATCACTGGTCCGGATTCGGCCGTTTTAACTAGTTTGGCCTCTATCCATTTGGTGAATTTGTCCACCATGACCAACAGGTATTTTTTTCTTGTGGCTTCCTCCTTTAAGGGGTCCGACCATATCGAGCCCCCAGACCACAAAGGGCCAAGTTATGGTGATTGTTCGGAGAGCGGTGGGCGGCATATGGCTTTGGTTGGCGAAGAGCTGGCAAACGATGCAATGTTGGACGAGGTCCTATGCGTGTGCTCGGGCTGTCGACCAGTAGAAACCTATACGGAAGGCCTTGCTTACAAGGGCCCGAGCTGCAGCCTGGTGGCCGCCGAGTCCAGCATGAATTTCAGCCAAGAGCTGCCGCCCTTCCTCTTCGGAGATACATCTTTGAAGTACTCCGGTAGCGCATTTCTTACAAAGCTCTCCCTCGTGGACCTTGTAGGCTTTAGAGCGTCGCACAATGCAGCGTGCCTCATTTTGATCCTCGGGGAGTTCTTGCCTATTTAGGTAGGCTAAGAAGGGCTTGGTCCATGGCGCGATGACATCCATGATCAGATGGGCCGAAGGTGTTATTTCGGTGGCAGAGCCTCCGATTATGTTAGTGTGTTCGGGATCTGGGGTTGTGGTCGGATCCCGACTAGTATTTCTGATCTCCCCTTGTCACACCACGGATGGCTTGAACAGCCTTTCCAACAAAGATGTTAGGTCGGACGGGGTTGCGCTTAGCACCGATGCAGGCTAGGATATCCACCGCTTGATTGTTTTCTCGAACCACATGATGAAATTCAAGCCCCTCGAATTGAGCTTACATTTGGAGGAAGGCACTACGATAAGCCGCCATTTTCGGATCCTTGGTATTGAAGTCTCCATTTATTTGAGATATTGCGAGGTTCGAATCCCGACGCACTTCTAGGCATTGGATGCCCATGGAGACAGCCATCCGAAGACCATGTAACAGAGCCTCGTATTTGGTTGCATTGTTGGAGTGCGTGTATAGTATTTGGAGTACGTATTAGACTGTATATCCAGTGGGGGATGTCAAGACAACACCCATTCCCAGACCAAACAACATTTTAGAGACGTCAAAGTGCATGATCCAATTAGAGTATGTGTCGTATTCTTTAGGGAGTTCGGCTTGTGTCCATTCAGCGATGAGTGGTACTTCGGAGGCCACCGTGATTGAACACTCTTGAAAGTAGTGTCATAGTTTCTGGGATGCCATGAAGACCGCGCATGCTATCTTTTCATAATGTGGGTACCGTGACTTGCATGGTGTGAGGATAGTGGATACGTAGTATACCGGCTTTTGAAGCGGGAACTTATGTCCGTCCTCCTCTCGTTCGATGACGAGCACTGCGCTTACAACTTGGTGTGTTGCACCTATATATAACAACATGGGTTCGACAATGTTTGGTGCGCCCAGGATTGGGTTGCTGGCCAGGAGGGCCTTTATTTCTTCATGTCCGGCCGTCGCCAGATCCGTCCACTCAAAGTGTTCGGTGCGTAGAAGAAGGCGATAAAGAGGTAGTGCCTTTTCTCCCAATCGGGAGATAAAGCGGCTTAAGGCTGCTACACATCCAGTTAATTTATGGATTTGTTTGAGGTCTGTTGGCGTAGCCAACTATGACAAAGCTCGGATTTTAGCCAGGTTTGCTTCAATTCCTCTGTTGGAAATGATGAAGCTGAGCAGTTTTCCTGCGGGAACGCCGAAAACACATTTTTCCGGATTGAGCTTGATATCATATGTCCGTAGGTTGTCGAACATGAGCCTCAGGTCGTCTATTAAAGATTCAACGTGTCTGGTCTTGATGACCACGTCGTCCACGTATGGCTCAACTGTTTTGCCGATTTGTTTTTCCAGGCATGTCTGAATCATGCGTTGGTAGGTTGTACTGGCATTTTTGAGCCCGAAAGGCATGGTGTTGAAACAGAAAGGGCCGTATGGGGTGATAAATTCCGTTGCGGCTTGATTGGACTCTGTCATTTTGATTTGATGGTTTCTGGAGTATGCATCGAGGAAGCACAATGAGTCTTGCCCTACGGTAGCATCGGTGATTTGATCGATGCGGGGGAGGGGGAAGGGATCCTTGTGGCAAGCCTTATTGAGGTCCTTGAAATCGACACATAGGCGCCGGGATTTATACTTCTTTGGTATCATCACCAGGTTTGCTAGCCAGTCCGGGTGTTTTATTTCTCTGATGAATCTGGCCTCGAGTAACTTGGCTAGCTCCTCTCCCATAGCTTATCGTTTGGGATTTGAAAAGCGCCATAGTGTTTGCTTGACCGGCTTGTATCCCTTCAATATGTTGAGACTATGCTCGGCCAGCCTGCGTGGGATCCCTAGCATATCTGAAGGGTGCCAGGCGAAGATGTCCTAATTCTCACGTAAGAACGCCCGTAGTGCAGCGTCGAATGTGGGGTTCAACTCTGCCCCGATGGATGTTGTTTTTGTAGAGTCTGTTGGGTGGACTTGGAATTTGACTATTTCGTCCGTTGGTTTAAAAGAGGTGGACTTGGATCGCTTATCGAGTGTCATGTCGTCCCTATCCACTATGGAGCGTAATGTAGTTAATTCTTTGGCCGCGAGGGCTTCGGATAATGCCTCAAGGGCCAGGGCGGCGGTTTTATTTTTGGTGTGGAGTGCTATGTCCAGATCACTGGATAGAGTGATGATTCCGTTGGGCCCGGGCATCTTGAGCTTCATGTCTCATAATGGGGTATAGCTTGGAAGCTCGCGAATGCGTCCCGCCCTAAAAGGGCGTGGTATCCACTACTGAAACGGGCCACTTGGAATGTTATCTCTTCGGACATGTAATTTCCTGGCGTGCCGAATATCACATCAAGTGTGATTTTTCCCGCGCATCGTGCCTCCCGGCTAGGGATAATTCCTCGGAAGGTCGTGCTGCTTTGCTCAATGCGGCTCTTATCTATTTCCATTTTCTTGAGAGTTTCCTCATAGATGAGGTTTAATCTGCTGCTGCCGTCCATTAGCACTTTAGTAAGCTAGAAGCCATCCACAATTGGACTAAGGACCAAAGCGGCTGGTGCTTAGACTGTTCGGAATTGAGGTTCGTCACTAGTATTAAAGGTTATAGCCGTGTCGTTCCAGGGATTTATTGCTGCAACGCGGCAGACTTCGGTGATGTCAGGACCCCGACTCGATGCCACATAGGTCTAGCATGTAACACCTCATATCACTTTGCGGCCTCACGCACGGTATTCCCACGGGTGTCGCCTTACCTTTGCCCGGGACCGTTTGCGCCTTTTGGCTCACGTATATGATAGTGTCGCTAGCATCCATATGATAAAGAGCCCGGGCTGACATGACTAGTCGTAAACCCAAAGTGGCACAGACTTACAGGGACAGGCATCCATGACCCAGCTTCGAACGTGTCGGTCATCAGCAAGTGGGTCCGGGCTGTAGCACTGGGCTAGCAGGACTCCGGTAAACCGGGCTGTAGCGGGCTAGCAGGACTCCGGTACTCAAAGCGTGACATTTCCCCGAAGGGACAGACACAGGAACGAAGAAGGACACATGCCGGCCAGCCTAAGTGTTCCGGAGCAGTAGCAAGCTACCATGGCTCAGTGAAACACTAGGAGACATTTCCCTGTAAGAGAGGCTACTAAAGATAAACAACTAGATGGTCAGATCCCACACATATCAAGCATTTCAATAACATACACACAATATGCTCGATATGTGCAATACAACATGGCATCACAAAATGACTCTACGACTCAAGTAGTTTACTCAATAGGCTCCGAGGAGCGAGATATTACAAACATGGGTCTCATGACCCAACACTCAGAGCATACAAGTCAAAGCACAAGCGGAAGCTATCATGTCTGAGTACAGACAACTATAAATGAAAAAGGCTGAGAAGCCTGACTATCTATCAGATCCTGCCGAGGGCACAAGATCGTAGCTGAGGTATCAAGCTAAACGTCGAAGACCACGCGGAAATACTAGTGAGACTGAAGTCTCTCTGCAAAACATAAAATAGGCAAACGTGAGTACAAATGTACCCAGCAAGACTTACATCAGATCTATCTACATATGCATCATTATCAACAAAGGGGTGGTGGGGTTTAACTGCAGCTAGCCAGCTTTGACTCGGTGGCTATCCTGAACTACGACTGCGAGTAACTTTTTGAGGTGGCGCACACGAGTCCACATATTCACCATATCAATACACCACTATGGATCCGCTCCCGTCTCCCTACGAGAACGCCATCCATAGCACTCACGCTTATCTTGCGCATTTTAAAGTATCCACTTTCACTTGTCTATGAACTGATATAAGTAATCCAGAAGTCCTTTTTCCGCGGACACGGCTATTCGAATAGATGATGTTAACCCTGCAGGGGTGTACTTCTTCATACATGTTTCCACCACTTAGCGTCTGCACACGACATGTGCTCGGCAGACTTCAAGCGAAAGCCGACGTGGGTGTAGACCACGACCTACCTAAACACTCAAGTCTCTAGTCCAGGTTTATCGCCTATTCGGGTTCCATCCATGAGGAGATCCGGCCGGAGTTTCGCTCACAGCCCCAAACGATGTGAACAGGGTTCCGTGACACCAAACGGGCGCCCGGTTTACCCGGCCACGTGCCTACCGCATCACAGCCCACCCCTACGGTCAGCGCTATCCACGGCCTCCAGCATACTACAAACACCAGAAACTACTTGCAACTCCTGGACAGAGGACGAGGGTGAATGAGAAGTCGAGCGGGGTCATATTTCAGGGCCCAATGTATGGTAGTAACTGAATCATGGATCACAAACACAGAACTCAGTTCCTGAGGACGGCTACAATGAGACAACCCACCATGTACTCCTACATGGCCTCTCACCGCTACCTTTACCAAATCGTGTTCACACACTTAGCTCACACACAGTAGGACATGTTCACACGCCTCTGATTCATCCCCGATGAATCAGACCTGACTCAACTCTAAGCAGTAGCAGGCATGACAAACAAGCATGAATGAGTAGGCACAACAGGGCTCAAACAACTCCTACTCATGCTAGTGGGTTTCATCTATTTACTGTGGCAATGACAGGTCATGCAAAGGATAAAGGGGTTCAGCTACCGCAGCAAGTAACAGATAAATCGGTGTTGTCCTAATGCATTAAAAGAGAGCAGGGGCGAGAGAGTAGGATTGTATCAGAATGAACAAGGGGGTTTTGCTTGCCTGGCACTTCTGAAGATAACATTGAGTCTTCATCAGTGTCAACGATCACAACGTCGGACATCGTCTACCGGGATGGAACAGATACCGGCAACAAGAAGAATTACAATCAATGCAATGCACAATATGATGCATGATCATGACATGGCAAAATGAATGTGTTTTGGGCTAATGCAACTAGCAATGGATTAAATGAAGTTGGTTTGAATACAAGATTCAAATTCAAACTCCATATGTGATTATTCAAATGCCATTCACTTCATTTGCCCTAAACAGTAGTGATAAGTTGTTCTAACATGCATGAAAATGGTACAGATGGATTCCTTGAATTTTTCTGATAATTTTTCATATATAATTTATTTAATTTGGAGTTACGGTTAATTTTCTATGATTTATTGAAGTTTTAGCTATTTTCTGGAATTTCAGAATTAAATTAAATCCGGAAAATGAGTTATGACATCAGCACTGCGTCATGCTTGCGTCAGCAAGTCAACAGGGCTGCCCCGGGTCAAATCTGACCAGTGGGGTCCACTGGTCAGTGACACAGGAGCTAATCCCGGTCAAACCCAGCGCTGACTGGGGTTTGACCAGGGGTGGGGCCCGCTGTCAGTGGCCTAGTAGTTAGGCCCTAATGACCGGCCACATCAGCTCCTGCCGGAGTTTCGCCGGCGGCGACCATTCCGCACGGCGGGGGAACGCCGGACTTGCGCTAGGGGCATCGGATCGACGCGCCAGGGGCACCAGGAGGTAGCCCGCGCCCGTGCGCATCTAGGGGAACCAACGGGAGGTGCGGGGGTGGCCGGAGCTCGCCGGAGTGGGGGCCGCAGCGGCTGCCGGAGCTCGGGTTTGGGCGGAGCGAGGTTACAGGGTGCTAGGGGGCTGGCTGAGGGGCTATTCGGACTCCTGGGGCAGCTAGGAGCACGCTAGGCTCGTCGGACTGGCCGCAGCAGCACGTCAGTGCCATGCCCGGCGTCCATGGCGGACGGCGGCGCTCGGGAATGTGGCCGGGGTGCTACGGCACGGGAACGAACAAAATGGAGGAGGGGAAACGGAGTGGAGCTCACAGGGATCGTGCAGGGAGGGTCAGCAAGCTCGGGGGCGCGCCGGAGTGGCCGAATTCGACGGAGAACGGCGCCGGGGCCGAAGCTTGGGGATGATGACGATGGCGGCTGCTCGGGGCCCTTCCGGTCACGTGGCTCGGTGAGGGGGTTGGCGACGAGGTGCAGGAGTTCGGGAGCACGTCGGAGAGGGAAGGGGGTGGCCGTGGTCATGGCTACGGCGAGCGGCGCTCCCAGGTGCGTTCGGTGACGAGAGGGAGGAAGAACAGAGGAGGAGGAGGGGTCCAGAGAGAGAGAGACGATCGAGGGGGGTCGGGGCCGTCTTCGTGGCGTCGCGAGGGGGTCGGGGGGGCTGCCACGGCGAAGCAGGAGGTGGAGGCCTCCGCGTGCGCGCGTGCGTGCGGTGTCCGTCCTCCTGGCAGAGGAGGAAGAAGACAAGGGGGGAGGAGGAGGTGGGCTGGGCCGGCTCTAGTGGACTGGGCTGCTGGTGGGCTACCAGGTAAGGCCAGGTAAGTTCTACTCCTTTTATTTTTTTCTGTTCTGTTTTCTATTTGTTCTGTTTTGTTTTAGTTTAGTAAAATACTAAACCATTTTAATAAATTCTGTAGTTTATTATGTGGCTTACTAAAATATATACAAAGCCACTCACAAACTTCCAGAATTATTTGGAGTCATATTTAATATATATTAAATATAAATCCAGAGCAAATAGTTATTGGATTAATTCAAATGGCCAAAATAAATATCTCTGTGACTCCAAAAATATTGGTTTAAATTTTACCTCTCACCAATATTTCCATGGAATAACAGGAACATTTTCTTGGACTCATTTGATGAAATTTAAATATTGGTTATTTTTTTAGAGGTCTTCTGAGGCTTTGAAAATTCCTCAATTCAAATTTCATTTGAATTTAAACATGATGCAGCAAGAGGTCTAGCCTAGTGCATTACCAGAAGCTAGGGATGTGACAACTCACCCCCACTAAACAAGAATCTCGTCTCGAGATTCAAGCGTAGGGTAGGATGAAGGGGAAGCGGAAACTAGTATAATCTTCATGATCCAGGTTGCACTTCATAGAAACGTTGATTCGATCACCATCTTTGTCTTGTCGTCTTGCTCTGAGAAATCCTGCCAACATGACCTGGAGGGAAAGAGACTCTAGAAGGGTCGATCTTCTCGAAGATCGAACAACTCACGGAATGAGACATAGCAACATCTCTTGAGCTGGGAGACGAAGTACAGATTTGAAGAAATGGAGTGGAGCAGATGACGAAGGTTCACTAGGTAGACAACGATTCCACGCTTAAGAAGGTGGTAAACGATTGGCAACGTAGCGAAGAGTTGAGTTGCCATGATACCACGACGAAACATCCTGGAGGAAGGTGATCGTAGAGTATTACCTTAAGTGGCAAAAAGAATTACTTTTGATTCAGAGATCATTGAAACTCTTCATACCAGCATAAGGCAATTCACAACGATCGTTTGGAGGGGGTCTGTAGAATGGCATACTCGGACTTGGATGATGTGGATTACCTTGTTGAAGACAACGTAATGGATGAATTTGCTTATCACCGGAGGTGGAAGAGACCCATGGTAGAATGGCACTTTGGCGGTGCAAGCTGGGAACAAAATGCAAATGCTGGGAATGATTCTGGTAACTGGGGAAGAACCCAACAATAAAGAGTGAATTCACTGTTGGAGTGGTTATAGCATAACCGAAGGGACTAGGAGCAATCCCGGTTAGTGCCGGCGATAATACCTAACGCTTGTGCGTGCTCTCAAGAACTTGAGAAATTCCATAATCATCAAGGTTTTACCAACATCCGTGTCAAGGGTCCGATAACACAACTTACTACCATGATGAATGGTGATGGAGGATGCAGATGCAAAGGAAGATAACACCTTCTCAGATTTCACCCTTGGCGGGGCCAAGGAAATAAAATCTGGATGATCGACCGAGAGACATTTAGCACTCCGCTTCTAATGTTCTCCTTGATGTGCTAGTGTAACCCATTCATAGATATGGTTTGATATCTAGAACATCAAGTAAAGGGTCGGACTTCGGGAACACAAGAATCCATAAGGAACAACTAGGGAGGTAAACCCTACGAAATCCTTATAGGGAGGTGGCCAACTTCTTTAATCAAGATACTACAATAATAGGTCTCTCGGCTGGGTGGTGCTGGCCTCGACATCCACTTTACCGGTTATCGAGGGACCAATATTATAGTTCTTGGGAAATGTTCCAAACCATCATATCTGCCTGAGATTCAGATCTGGTTGGTGTCAGGATATCCCAGACTCATCAAGTCTAGAAAGAAAAATGAAAGTTTGCAACGCAAATCGACGAGATAATGTTGCGGGATTCTCGGGGAGTGAGCTACGATAGTAAGCTCCAATACATGAGCTGGTTCTGCTACAACATGTGAACACGCTGTCCCAGACAAACATGACCACGTGGTAGTCTTATAATAAAACACTACCGAGTTCAGGAGGGGAAACCATCATTAAGGACATCGAAGTCTCCACGCGTGAAAATCCAAAGAGTTCACCTTGGACAGACTCCTTTATCTTTGAAAAACTCAATCAGTGGCTTGGTGTGCTAGGATATACATATAGCATGGAGGTTGCAAATCTCCAGACCACAGAATACTTCGCACGTATGCATGACTGACTTGGGATGATTCCAAAGGAAACAACATTGACTTTCTCGAATCCACGGCGGCAACTTGCATCAAATGCACATGGACTGGAGGAAGTCACTTCTTACATCCGAACATTTGCTCCATGAACTAGCATGAAGAAATGCTTTCAAAAGTTTCCAACACTAACTTAATGTTCAACAAAATCATGGAGGCAATAAGGATGTTGTCAATGGGCTCAACAACAATTCATCCGGGTTTCCTTTTAAAAGGAATTCCATAGTTAAGTGAACAAGTGATAGCATTGGTCAGACCAAAGATGTAGGGGTGTATGCTCGAGGGATCAACCACGAGTAAGACAACATTACGAGCATCGTTGGTACTGATTTGATTTGACGATAGCCCACACTCAAATCAAAGGATTGATAAGACAATAGGTCCAGCAACTGATCACAGGGACCAATCGATGAAGATATCATCTTTCTTCAACACACACTACACAAGAATATCCCTTTGGAACGAACTAAGTCAGACAAGCTTTTATCTTCCAACCCTCCAAGTTATTGTTTAGCTTAACCAACTAGCTCAGGGATATCTAACACCGATTCTTGGAGAGAAGGTGGTTCACAAGAAACCAACTTGATCACGAGCTCAACATAGCGGTCAGGTGACAACCTGGTAATACTTCTGAGAAGATATTCAGAAAATCACGAGCCACCGGTATGTTACTAAGCTCGAGAACAATCTTGCTTTTCAGGGCAAGACGATATGATCAATAGAGCAAGAATTTGAAATAATCCTAACCCATCGATCGAGGAGGGCACTGAGAACAAGGACTAGGTAGCATGATCAACCTTAAAATGATGATTCGAAAACCAACATACTAAGAATGAAATTATTATCCTTTAACTACCAAGCAACAGAGTTGCTAGCAGTATTGATTTCACACATCACAATTCATTTGTCGGTATTCCGGTTGCATCAACACGAGGGCCGAGGAATGAACAGTGATGGCAAGAAGTATCACTGTACCAAGAGTTCATGGGATGGTGTGCAATTCCTATAATAATCTCGATATAAAATATGTAATACTCCAAGGTAGAGCAGAACCAAAAGCTGGATTGGCATTTGATCTGCGGAATACAACTACTTTGACCCAATCCTAGATATGGATGAGGTACTGGAGTTTGTTTCTCCTAGTCATTCTGCAATAGAATGGCTTGACGGATCACAAGAGTAATAGGCATCGATAAACGAATGCATGCATACTCTTGATATCAATTGATAGACGAGGGTCAGAATGCAACTAAAGAGAACAACTCAAAGGAACATATAACTTTCTGAGTTGTGGATGCATAGATTAGTATGTCAAACCAAGTTCAACATATTTCTTCCGGATAACCCATGCAGAAAGGTAGAACTGGCAGAGTCACGATTTATGAATGGAGAACTCCTCAAGAGTACTCTAATTGTGATTTTTTTGATCCAATAAACATCTGCCATAAGCGGTTCATAGTATTTGGAAGAAGGAAATACCACGGATCTCGAGGACTATCGTAAAGGTTATTAATAGCCTAAGGAACTAGCAAACACTATCAACATGAAGTAAGTGGAGTGAACCTCGGGTTCAAAGCCCAAGGAGTAGAATACCTACTACTAAGTGGCATCACGGGATGCTTTCGAGAATAAAAGCCAGAATCATCACACTGGGACACAAAACATGGCTAGACTACTAGATTATCCCCTGAGACACCTAGGGTCATAGTAATAACTCTAACATAAAGGTTGAGGCGGTAGAGTACCTCAACTCAACAATTTGTGTGATTAATCTGACCAAAGGCACATCGGAAACAGGAGGAAGGGATTTGCAAATGCATCAGACTGTTTGGAAACCTGGGATGACTCGGACAGCATAACGGCTGTAAATGCTCAGAAAAGATTTGAGACATTCACAAAAAGGGTGGCATAACCACTCAGAAGCACAATATCAAGGTTTCGAGATCAACAGTTAACATACGGAAGTAGTAGGAGCTGAACTGAGGCTTGAATCAACAATCTTATAAGTCTACGGATTACTAACACGTGATCCTGATAGAAAGAAGAGATATCCTAGTTCTTAATCCCCGTAGAAGATAAGATGATGACTCAGATCAGAAGGGCATAAGGTATAAGGAGTAAAAAGAGCCTTACGTTCCATCCCACAATCAATTCCCTTATATAACTAAAGAATTTCTAAACTCAACTTCGACCAGTTTGGCTTGGTAATCCTACAGGCAGTCAAGCTCTGATACCAACGCTGTCAGGACCCCGACTCGATGCCACATAGGTCTAGCATGTAACACCTCATATCACTTTGCGGCCTCACACACGGTATTCCCACGGGTGTCGCCTTACCTTTGCCCGGGACCGTTTGCGCCTTTTGGCTCACGTATATGATAGTGTCGCTAGCATCCATATGATAAAGAGCCCGGGCTGACATGACTAGTCGTAAACCCAAAGTGGCACAGACTTACAGGGACAGGCATCCATGACCCAGCTTCGAACGTGTCGGTCATCAGCAAGTGGGTCCGGGCTGTAGCACTGGGCTAGCAGGACTCCGGTAAACCGGGCTGTAGCGGGCTAGCAGGACTCCGGTACTCAAAGCGTGACATTTCCCCGAAGGGACAGACACAGGAACAAAGAAGGACACATGCCGGCCAGCCTAAGTGTTCCGGAGCAGTAGCAAGCTACCATGGCTCAGTGAAACACTAGGAGACATTTCCCGGTAAGAGAGGCTACTAAAGATAAACAACTAGATGGTCAGATCCCACACATATCAAGCATTTCAATAACATACACACAATATGCTCGATATGTGCAATACAACATGGCATCACAAAATGACTCTACGACTCAAGTAGTTTACTCAATAGGCTCCGAGGAGCGAGATATTACAAACATGGGTCTCATGACCCAACACTCAGAGCATACAAGTCAAAGCACAAGCGGAAGCTATCATGTCTGAGTACAGACAACTATAAATGAAAAAGGCTGAGAAGCCTGACTATCTATCAGATCCTGCCGAGGGCACAAGATCGTAGCTGAGGTATCAAGCTAAACGTCGAAGACCACGCGGAAATACTAGTGAGACTGAAGTCTCTCTGCAAAACATAAAATAGGCAAACGTGAGTACAAATGTACCCAGCAAGACTTACATCAGATCTATCTACATATGCATCATTATCAACAAAGGGGTGGTGGGGTTTAACTGCAGCTAGCCAGCTTTGACTCGGTGGCTATCCTGAACTACGACTGCGAGTAACTTTTTGAGGTGGCGCACACGAGTCCACATATTCACCATATCAATACACCACTATGGATCCGCTCCCGTCTCCCTACGAGAACGCCATCCATAGCACTCACGCTTATCTTGCGCATTTTAAAGTATCCACTTTCACTTGTCTATGAACTGATATAAGTAATCCAGAAGTCCTTTTTCCGCGGACACGGCTATTCGAATAGATGATGTTAACCCTGCAGGGGTGTACTTCTTCATACATGTTTCCACCACTTAGCGTCTGCACACGACATGTGCTCGGCAGACTTCAAGCGAAAGCCGACGTGGGTGTAGACCACGACCTACCTAAACACTCAAGTCTCTAGTCCAGGTTTATCGCCTATTCGGGTTCCATCCATGAGGAGATCCGGCCGGAGTTTCGCTCACAGCCCCAAACGATGTGAACAGGGTTCCGTGACACCAAACGGGCGCCCGGTTTACCCGGCCACGTGCCTACCGCATCACAGCCCACCCCTACGGTCAGCGCTATCCACGGCCTCCAGCATACTACAAACACCAGAAACTACTTGCAACTCCTGGACAGAGGACGAGGGTGAATGAGAAGTCGAGCGGGGTCATATTTCAGGGCCCAATGTATGGTAGTAACTGAATCATGGATCACAAACACAGAACTCAGTTCCTGAGGACGGCTACAATGAGACAACCCACCATGTACTCCTACATGGCCTCTCACCGCTACCTTTACCAAATCGTGTTCACACACTTAGCTCACACACAGTAGGACATGTTCACACGCCTCTGATTCATCCCCGATGAATCAGACCTGACTCAACTCTAAGCAGTAGCAGGCATGACAAACAAGCATGAATGAGTAGGCACAACAGGGCTCAAACAACTCCTACTCATGCTAGTGGGTTTCATCTATTTACTGTGGCAATGACAGGTCATGCAAAGGATAAAGGGGTTCAGCTACCGCAGCAAGTAACAGATAAATCGGTGTTGTCCTAATGCATTAAAAGAGAGCAGGGGCGAGAGAGTAGGATTGTATCAGAATGAACAAGGGGGTTTTGCTTGCCTGGCACTTCTGAAGATAACATTGAGTCTTCATCAGTGTCAACGATCACAACGTCGGACATCGTCTACCGGGATGGAACAGATACCGGCAACAAGAAGAATTACAATCAATGCAATGCACAATATGATGCATGATCATGACATGGCAAAATGAATGTGTTTTGGGCTAATGCAACTAGCAATGGATTAAATGAAGTTGGTTTGAATACAAGATTCAAATTCAAACTCCATATGTGATTATTCAAATGCCATTCACTTCATTTGCCCTAAACAGTAGTGATAAGTTGTTCTAACATGCATGAAAATGGTACAGATGGATTCCTTGAATTTTTCTGATAATTTTTCATATATAATTTATTTAATTTGGAGTTACGGTTAATTTTCTATGATTTATTGAAGTTTTAGCTATTTTCTGGAATTTCAGAATTAAATTAAATCCGGAAAATGAGTTATGACATCAGCACTGCGTCATGCTTGCGTCAGCAAGTCAACAGGGCTGCCCCGGGTCAAATCTGACCAGTGGGGTCCACTGGTCAGTGACACAGGAGCTAATCCCGGTCAAACCCAGCGCTGACTGGGGTTTGACCAGGGGTGGGGCCCGCTGTCAGTGGCCTAGTAGTTAGGCCCTAATGACCGGCCACATCAGCTCCTGCCGGAGTTTCGCCGGCGGCGACCATTCCGCACGGCGGGGGAACGCCGGACTTGCGCTAGGGGCATCGGATCGACGCGCCAGGGGCACCAGGAGGTAGCCCGCGCCCGTGCGCATCTAGGGGAACCAACGGGAGGTGCGGGGGTGGCCGGAGCTCGCCGGAGTGGGGGCCGCAGCGGCTGCCGGAGCTCGGGTTTGGGCGGAGCGAGGTTACAGGG
Organism: Triticum aestivum; assembly: GCF_018294505.1. Lineage (NCBI taxonomy): Eukaryota > Viridiplantae > Streptophyta > Magnoliopsida > Poales > Poaceae > Triticum > Triticum aestivum. The sequence goes on from NC_057798.1 coordinate 282,031,515, forward strand.
TGCTAGGGGGCTGGCTGAGGGGCTATTCGGACTCCTGGGGCAGCTAGGAGCACGCTAGGCTCGTCGGACTGGCCGCAGCAGCACGTCAGTGCCATGCCCGGCGTCCATGGCGGACGGCGGCGCTCGGGAATGTGGCCGGGGTGCTACGGCACGGGAACGAACAAAATGGAGGAGGGGAAACGGAGTGGAGCTCACAGGGATCGTGCAGGGAGGGTCAGCAAGCTCGGGGGCGCGCCGGAGTGGCCGAATTCGACGGAGAACGGCGCCGGGGCCGAAGCTTGGGGATGATGACGATGGCGGCTGCTCGGGGCCCTTCCGGTCACGTGGCTCGGTGAGGGGGTTGGCGACGAGGTGCAGGAGTTCGGGAGCACGTCGGAGAGGGAAGGGGGTGGCCGTGGTCATGGCTACGGCGAGCGGCGCTCCCAGGTGCGTTCGGTGACGAGAGGGAGGAAGAACAGAGGAGGAGGAGGGGTCCAGAGAGAGAGAGACGATCGAGGGGGGTCGGGGCCGTCTTCGTGGCGTCGCGAGGGGGTCGGGGGGGCTGCCACGGCGAAGCAGGAGGTGGAGGCCTCCGCGTGCGCGCGTGCGTGCGGTGTCCGTCCTCCTGGCAGAGGAGGAAGAAGACAAGGGGGGAGGAGGAGGTGGGCTGGGCCGGCTCTAGTGGACTGGGCTGCTGGTGGGCTACCAGGTAAGGCCAGGTAAGTTCTACTCCTTTTATTTTTTTCTGTTCTGTTTTCTATTTGTTCTGTTTTGTTTCAGTTTAGTAAAATACTAAACCATTTTAATAAATTCTGTAGTTTATTATGTGGCTTACTAAAATATATACAAAGCCACTCACAAACTTCCAGAATTATTTGGAGTCATATTTAATATATATTAAATATAAATACAGAGCAAATAGTTATTGGATTAATTCAAATGGCCAAAATAAATATCTCTGTGACTCCAAAAATATTGGTTTAAATTTTACCTCTCACCAATACTTCCATGGAATAACAGGAACATTTTCTTGGACTCATTTGATGAAATTTAAATGTTGGTTATTTTTTAGAGGTCTTCTGAGGCTTTGAAATTCCTCAATTCAAATTTCATTTGAATTTAAACATGATGCAGCAAGAGGTCTAGCCTAGTGCATTACCAGAAGCTAGGGATGTGACAGGTGAGGCCGCGGAGTGCTCTCTTGCGCCTGTTATTCGAGGCGAAATTCTTGAAGACTATCAACACTGTATTGTTGTTTTCTGCGGGATCATGCTCTGCGGTATTGTTAATGAGGAGATCCTCGCCGCTCTTGGCCACCTGCTGAAGTATCCCACATGCTCTAAGGCTGTGTGTTGGTATGGAATCCGGTGTGGTGTGGATATTGCATGGCCTATTGAGCCATCCCTCCAATACGGTTCCACGCCTTGTAGTGGGCTTTGGTTTCTTTGTGATTGGATCGGGTGACTTGCGAGAGTGCACCCTTTTGGTTCGGACGAGGGGTTTAGTGAGAGCCACAGGATCCCATAATGTTGCCTGGGTTTTCTAGGTGCTTTCCATCGCACAGTCCTTCTGTACTATGGCCGCCAAGTTAGTGAAGTGTGATATGTCACGGTGACTTCTAGCGTTAAGGATTCCCCTGTCCGTGCAATTTTTGCAAAAGAATGAGATTGCGTCTTCCTTGCGACAGTCCTTAACCTTGCTCATTACAAGGAGGAATCTTGCCCAAAAGTGATGTACTGTCTCTTGGGATTGTTGTTTGATGTGTGAAAGATCACTTGTATCTGGCTGGGTGGGTGGATTTAAGTCCGAACCCTGACCATATTTGGGACCTAGAGGCTGAGGAGCTTTCGAACTTGGTAGTTCGGGTTCCGGGATGTTTCCCAATTTTTCTGGCCCGCTGTCCAATTGTAAATTCAGAGTTTGGGTCATGTCCTCCCGTGAGCGGGTATCCGGCTCAGAGAGCTCAGGAATCCGGACATAGTTCGTCCTCAAAATAGAGGAAGAGTTGCTGCATTGCTCCTCCACTACCGCTATTTGATGGGTGATCGGTGGAGAGTTAATCTCTCTTTGATCGGGATTAAGCCCAATCCGATAATAGTCCATATCGACTCCCAAAGTGGCGATGTGATCCAGGAGCTCGTTCAAGGACGGAAGTTCCATTGGATCCATCTGCTCGGCATTTTCTGAGCTAACGTGGAGGCTGTTTACGATGACTCGAGAAGTCATCATCGGCACGGCGGCCGAACGGGCGGTCATGACGAAGCCGCCTAGTCGGAGGTTTGGCCTAAGGCCAGGGCTCCCCCGGAGATGATGTTGTCCTTGATAACAAGGCAATCCATCAAACCTTTTTTCGACGTCACAGTGGAACTCTCAATGAAAGCACTAATGTCGATGTCAAAACCGGGGGATCTCGGGTAGGGGGTCCCGAACTGTGCGTCTAAGGCTAATGGTAACAAGAGGCAGGGGACATGATGTTTACCCAGGTTCAAGCCCTCTCTATGGAGGTAATACCCTACTTCCTGCTTGATTGATCTTGATGATATGAGTATTACAAGAGTTGATCTACCACGAGATCGCAGAGGCTAAACCCTAGAAGCTAGCCTATGATTATGATTGTATATGTCCTACGGACTAAATCCTCCGGCTTATATAGACACCGAAGGGGGCTAGGGTTACATCACATCGGTTACAGAGAAGGGAATCTACATATCTGAATCGCCAAGCTTGCCTTCCAGGCAAAGGTGAGTCCCACCCGGACACGGGATGAAGTTTTCTATCTTGTATCTCCATAGTCCAACAATCCGGCATAAGCATATAGTCCGGCTGTCCGAGGACCCCTTAATCTAGGACTCCCTCAGAGAGCCTCTGACCTGACCAGTGTGATGAGGGAGGTGCTCGGGCACCACTTGGATGCGTGCTTCGATGCGTGTCCTCGCGAGCAAGGCACACGGTGCAAGGCGCCAAGCGCACGAGAATTCATCACCAAGGCGATCGAGGAGCTTCAGGAGGTTCGAGCCATGCATGGTGAGCGTCCCCCTGCACCACCCGATGCAGCTGCATCCGCTGATGCGGGGGACGAGTTGCACATCTACGTCAACATCCCGGGCCTTAACAGGGCCGCTTTGCAAGACCTCTTCTAGCCGTCCTGCGTCGGCCGGAGCGGGAGCTACCCCTGCAGCTACATCAACATGCCATTTGGCCTGCTGAACATGGGCGCCACATACCAGCGCCTCGTGTAGCATGCTATGGCATCTCATGAGGCCAGGCGCTTGGCGGTCATGTCTGAGGAGGTCTCAGACCCTCGTGAGCCCTTTGGGCCTGTGGAGCCACCTAGCTCGTGAGGAGCAATCTCCATGGCTCGCGTCTTCAGCTACCCCGACGCTTCTACAACACTAGTGACAGGTGACTTTTTGGTTTTTTCAGTTGAGGGCACCCCTCGGACTGCATTATCCTCAGGCTATTGGGGTCCACCCGTGCAGCTGCACTATTTCTATTCATGTAATTTGGACCAGTTATGCTTGCGTAAGCCGCTATGGTTGCTAACCTTGCGCCTGACCGTGTATTACCTCTGGAGTTGCCTCTGCGAGCTTCATGCATTGCTAGCTCTCCTCTTGAACATCCCTCGAGAGGGCGCTACTGGCACGGCGCCTGTGCTCAGGTCCGTCCCTCCAGCACCGATAAATCTCGGAGACTGAGCTCTAGCTCATGTGCCAATCTCGTGCACGTCACTTCCCAAGTCCTTAGTGCCTTCGTCTTCTAACGGAATGATCACGAGCAGATCAGCAAGCATGGACGCCTCGTGTATTTCACAAATAACTAATATGTAGGAGCCTCCAGAGATAGGACCTCAAGCAGGCTTGCCAACACCTCACCACCCTATAAGGACACGCCGCGATCAAGCGGCATTCCAGCTCGCAAAAGGCTAAGTGAAATTGCTTCATACACTGCGTGCCGCTGGGTGTCGGTTCAAAACCGGCGGATCTCGGGTAGGGGGTCCTGAACTGTGCGTCTAAGGCTAATGGTAATAGGAGGCAGGGGACACGATGTTTACCCAGGTTTGGGCCCTCTCTATGGAGGTAATACCCTACTTCCTACTTGATTGATCTTGATGATATGAGTATTACAAGAGTTGAGCTACCACGAGACCGCAGAGTCTAAACCATAGAAGCTAGCCCATGATTATGATTGTATATGTCCTACGGACTAAACCCTCCAGCTCTCCCTCGATGGCGTGGTACAGCCCAGCTGGAGGGCTGCTAGGTCAAGACCCTCGCAAGGGCCCTAGCGTCGCGAGGAGAGTGACATCAAGACCTCCAGAGGGACGACCTCCCCATGTCGCCTCCCAAGGAGTAGAGATTTCTATGCAGGTACCCAGCCTCCCGAGGCTGCGATGATGTGAGCCATGACGACCAAGGCCAGGTGGGCGCCAGCGGGGGCAGAGGAGACATTTTCCTTTTCAGTGCTAAGGGAGCAAGGACAAACACTGGTTCCAAAGGAATCCTCCAAAACATTTCATTCCAGTGCAACAATACTAAGACCACAGGCTCGGTAGGATGGATGTCATCACCGAGCCCACCACTGCGTCATGACCAGAAGCTTTGCAGGAGAAGGCCACCTTTCATCAGGATTAGATGTACTTCATGTCCCCTTTCAAATTGGTCGTTGTGGGATCCCTTCCTGCCTATGTTTTGGGGGAAGAGGACCAAGGTTGCTATAAATATAAGTTGGCCACCACCGTAGACGAGGGGAACATTTTCCACCTTCACCACTAGAGCCATCGTGATGCTCCTCTTCTGTACTAGTTCATCCCCAACCTCCTCGTGAGGCCAATCCACCACAAAGCAGGAGTAGGGTTTTACACCGCAAGGTGGCCCGAACCTGGGTAAACTTCCAAGTTCATCTTCTTCCCTGCTCAAGCAAACCCGACGAGGCTAGGCCGTAGGGCAATGAGCTTGAGACTTGAGAGGTTAAGATCTTTGCACATGCCCCAGAGTTCAAACCTTCTTGGGTCTGTGGAACCCTGAATCCGACAATGTTGTATTTGCATTTGTACTCTGCATCTAGCTTAAATAATCGCCATGTGTTCATATATTTTCACATCTACATTTACTCTTAACTAAATGTAGAATAAAGGCAAAGGCCCCATCAATATGGCCAAGGGCTTTGGAGAGCCGGTCTTAACTACTAATGTAAGTTTTTCCTCCCCGAGCTTTCAAACTTTGTTGTGTATATTTGGATAGCTATGAGTGAAAATGATGTTTATTTTTGCTGTCTGCATCAAATTGCTTGTTCAAAGTTTATAACGAGGAAGTACATAAACATAAGTTTGTCCTCTTAATTTTAGTCTTTAGTTGTACAACCTAGTTCCTTATTCATACCATGTAAATTAAACTAAACATAGCAAATTATCTTCTTTAGCACTCCATGTATGCTTTTGTTCTTGATCTGTAATCCAGTGGTATGGTGAAACTACCAACTCCAGCACAATATCATATCCTGCTATGTCTTAACTATGAACAATGCAATATTATATTAATGTTATTTGAATCATGTATCTTTATTTACCAATCTGAAATGGTATAAATTGACAGCACACTCACCATTCATGCTTATACATTGTTTAGCACTACATGTATGCTTGTGTTCTTGAGCTATAATCCAGTGGTATGGTGAAGCTGGCCGCTCCTGCACAATGCCATTTCCTGCTGTCTTAACTATGAATAATGCCTATTATGTTAATGCTATTTTAAACCATGTCTCTTTATTTCTCACAAAGAAATGAGATGAATTGACAGCGCCTATGCTTATATGTGCAAAACCTATTGTCTACCTACTTGATTCTCTTTCAGGGTGATAGCACTGAATCTAGGAAGCACTACCACAATGTTTGTGAGACGAACACATCGTTTGTCCCTCTTAACGTATATTCCAGAGAAGAAGGCAACACATCTTGAGGGTAGCGATAAAACCCGAAAGTCATGTCTTGATGTAGTGTCAGACTTACTCGGTGACGTAAGCTCGATGAAGTCACCGCCTGAATCTGTTAGACTTCTTCTGTCTGAAATTCAAGCAAAAAGACATGCTTCCGCTCAAATCCGACTAGAACTCTAATATATATGCAAGATTAACCATAAGAACAGGACGTCTATTGATGCTATGCAGCTTGAGTTGGTGGATATAAGCGTCAAACAAGCGCAGTCTCATCAGGTTGCTAAGCTGCTTGTGCTGCAGCTCTTGGGCAGGGCTAACCTTTCTTGAACTATGTTGAAGTGTTGTCGGTTTTGTCTATTATTTTATCGACGTGTTTACGTCCACTGGTGGAAACTTGCCCAGTGTATGGAATCTGTTGTCTGGTTGCACTTTATTATCACTCGCGGCGAACTTTGATACCAAGGGGATGTAATATGTTGTAATTGCTTTGTTTTATAGTCTAGGTTTATTCTTCATCATGATGCTGTAATTTATTCGATGTCTATGATGTCATTGCTCTGAGAAAAGGTCGTAATCTTCGATCAAAGTGCAATGAGCCAATAGGTTAGGTTTATATAAAATTAATTTCGATACTTAAACTGACCGGTCGCCAATCGCTAGTACGGGGTGAACCATGGGCCTACAATCATCTGGGGCCATTAGTTAGGTCTAGACTTAATCTGGCCCACTATTAGTTTCGAGCATTTAAAAGGCCGAGTAAACCGCTTGCCTTAATTGGGCCAAAAAATTAAATAGGCCTTTAACAGGGAGAGATCTAGATTGAGCCTTAATGATAGCTGAGGGAGTCCTGGATTAGGGGGTCCTCGGTCAGCCAGACTACATGCTTATGTCGAACTGTTGGACTATGAAGATACAAGATTGAAGACTTCGTCATGTGTCCGGGTGGGACTCTCCTTTGCGTGGAAGGCAAGCTTGGAAATTCGGATATGTAGATCTCCTTCTCTGTAACCGATTTTGTGTAACCCTAGCCCCCTCCGGTGTCTATATAAACCAGAGGGTTTAGTCCGTAGGACAACAACAATCATAATCATAGGCGAGCTTCTAGGGTTTAGCCTCTACGATCTCGTGGTAGATCAACTCTTATAATACTCATATAATCAAGATCAATCAAGCAGGAAGTAGGGTATTACCTCCATCGAGAGGGCCCAAACCTGGGTAAACATTGTGTCCCCCGCCTCCTGTTACCATTAGCCTTATACGCACAGCTTGGAACCCCCTACCCGAGATCCGCCGGTTTTGACACCGACATTGGTGCTTTCATTGAGAGTTCCACTATGTCGTCACGATAAGGCTTGATGGATCCTTCAATTATCCACAACAATGCGATCCAGGGTGAGGTTTTCCTCCCCGGATAGATCTTCGTATTTGGCGGCTTCGCACTGCGGGCCAACTCGCTTGGGCATCTGGAGCAGATCGATAGCTACGCCCCTGGCCATCAGGTCAGGTTTGGAAGCCTGAACTACACAGCCGACATCCGCGGAGACTTGATCTTCGACGGATTCGAGCCCACGACAGGTGCGCCGTACAGTCGCGATGAGCATGGCTTAGACCTGCCATCAGACGGTGTTTAGGAGAACGCACCTGCAGCTGCCCTAGCCTTAGATCCGGAGCAGATTGTGCCATCCAAGGACGGGTGGATAGACCCCGCCTCGGAGGCCGTACACTCATCGGTGATAGAGACGAACACGGACTTCACCTCCAATGAGGTCTGTTTCATCGGACCATCGGACTCGTATCCGGCCATAGGCTCCGAACCGCGCACATCGGTGCCCATCGAACCTGATTAGGCACCGATCATGGAGTTTACCTCCGTGGATATCTTTCAGCACTCGCCCTTGGGCGACGTACTAAATTCACTGAAATCTCTCTCCCTGTCAGAAGACTCTAGGCCGAACTATGTCCGGCTCAAGTGGGAAGCGGAAGATGAAGAAATGCGTTCCCCACCCACCACCCACTTAATAGCCACTGTCGATGACTTAATCGATATGCTTGATATCGACTCCGAAGACATTGACGGTATGCACGACGACGCAGGAGAAGAACAGGAACCACCGCGCACAAGGCGCTGGACAACCACCTCATCATACATTATATATGGTGGACACGCCCAAAGAAAGCAATGGCGACGAGGCAACAGAGGATAATCCCCTTGAGAAACAATCTAAGCGCCAACGTCAGCGGCACCGCTCTAAGCCTCGCCATAGCAAAAATAGTGATATCAGCACAAGAGACAATAGCACTCCAGATGGTGCCAAAGACGAAAACAATCCCGCCTAGCCAAGCGTCAAGCAAGCCGGACATGGGGATGGGCAAGCTAGCCCTGATGAACATGCAATGGATGGAGATTCAGAGGACGACAATTACATGCCTTTCTCCGAAGACAAGGTGAGCCTCGGCGACGAAGAGTTTATCGTGCATGAGGACCCCATCGAGTAGGAGCTCTTAAACATCGGCTTATAGCCACTGCAAAAAGGCTGAAGAAAAAGCAGCAATAGCTTCAAGCTAATCAAGATTTGCTAATTGATAGATGGACTGAGGTCCTGGCAGCCAAGGAATACGGACTCGACCGCCCAACCAAAAGTTACCCAAAGCGCAGGTTGCTACCTCAACTCGAGGAGGAGGCATTAATTCCTACACTACAAGCGCAAGACGCGGCTGACCGGCCACCTCGTGGCCGAGACAAAGTGGCGTATCAGCCCGAAGTCCAGCACGCACCCCGTCGCCAAACAAGAAAAAACACGAAGGCCCGGGGCTACACGCATGACCTGTGAGACAAATTGGAAAACAAAGCAGGACAGTCAAGGTCGATCTATGGATCACGGGGGCGCGCCCCAACGCGTGACGATGACCGTCATGCCGGATATACTAAATACAAATCTGGTCGGGCCAAATACAATAGACCAGACTCATTTGAACTACGTCGTGATATAGCCCGGCATAGAGGCGCCGCACACCCCCTATGCTTCACTGACGAATTAATGGATCATGAATTCGCAGAAGGGTTTAAGCCCGTAAATATCGAGCCCTATGATGGGATTACAGACCCCGCGGTATGGATAGAAGCTTTCTTTCTCCACATCCACATGGCCCACAGGGATGATCTACACACCATCAAGTACCTCCCACTAAAACTCAAAGGACCGACTCGGCATTGGCTGAATAGTTTGCCGACAAACTCCATTGGAAGTTGGGACAACCTGGTAGACGCATTCCTAGACAACTTCAAGGGAACTTATGTGCGACCACCGGATGCTGATGATTTAAGTCACATAACCCAACATCCCGGAGAGTCAGCCAGGAAATTCTGGACTCGGTTCCTAACTAAAATGAACCAAATTGTCAACTGTTCGGATGCCGAAGCCCTAGCGGCCTTCAAGCATAACATCCGCAACGATTGGCTTGCCCGACATCTCGGCCAAGAAAAGTCGAAGTCCATCGCAGCCCTCACGACACTCATGACCCTCTTTTGCGTGGGCGAGGATAGCTGGTTCGCTCGTAGCAACAGCACAGCAAGCAATCCTGGCACATCAGAGGCCAGAGATAGCAACGGCAAGCCCTGACGCAACAAACACAAGCGTCGCAATAATGGTGATAATGCCGAAGTCACGACCGTCAATGCCGGATTCAGTGGCTCTAAGTCCGGTCAGCGGAAAAAGCCATTCAAAAAGAACAATCCAGGCCCATCCAGTCTGGACCGCATACTCGACCGTCCATGCCAAATTCATGGCACCCCAGGAACACCAGCCAATCATACCAACAGAGAATGCTGGGTCTTCAAACAAGCGGGCAAGTCAGGTGCCGGAAACAAGGAGAAGGGGTCTCAAAGCGATGACAACAACGAGGAGCCTCGATACTGAACACAGGAGTGAAAAAGAAATTCCCCCCGCAAATCAAAACGGTGAATATGATAAACACCACCCACATTCCCAAGCTGGAACGAATGTGCACACTTAGGCATGTCGACTTAACGGAGCCAGCCACCGCACAATATAAACTATAGCCGATCACCTTCGACCATACGGATCGTCTGGCCAATACCAATTAGGGCAATTCAGCCGCACTAGTCCTTGACCCAATAATTGACGGATTCCACCTCACACGAGTCCTTATGGACGGAGGCAGCAGTCTAAACCTGCTGTATCAGGACACAATGCGCAAGATGGGTATTGATCTTTCAATAATCAAGCCCACTAAAACCACCATTAAAGGTGTTATACCAGGTGTGGAGCCCGTTGTACAGGCTCCATCACTCTAGAGGTAGTCTTCGGATCACCGGACAATTACCGTACCAAAGAGTTAATCTTCAACATCGTCCCTTTCCACAGTAATTATCGTGCACTGCTCGGAAGAACCGCATTTGCTCGATTCAACGCGGTGCCACATTATGCCTACCGAAAGCTCAAGATGCCTGGTCCGCGCGGCGTCATAACAGTTATTGGCAAGGCCAAACTCGCCCTCTGTGTTGAAGAGTATACCGCCGCCTTAACAGTAGAAGAAAAGAGTGGCATCTTTCAATGGAACCTCGAGTCGATGGCCAAGCTCTCGGACACCTTCAAGGGAGTCCGAACTACTACGCAGCAGGATAGCCCGGCTCGTCTGGAGCTCAATTAAAACACTCCGGCAGTAGACGGAGGCAAAGCTAGCATAGGCCACACACTGCGGCTCAACCGCTCTGTGGCACACAAACATTTATTGCATTTTCTTTGCAGGTTCACTTTCACATAGGCCAGGACTGGCGACATGGAAACAACTCGAATGCATAAGGGAATCCTTAGATATTCCGCAAACAACCTCCTCCCGCCTGGTCTCAACATGTTCTGAAGTCATATTTCTTTTTATCACATTACCTCTACTCGTACGCATCCACGTGTTATTCAATTACAACATGTGGCTTTATATGACATTTATCTGCTATTGTTTCTTATTGAAACTCTTTGTCAAATGGCATCCGTACACCGTGATATGCCTTAATATGCCAGGGGCTTCATTGTACCCATAATATGGCAATAAAGTTCGAACACCTTCGTGGTCGTTCGGCACCCCGAACTTATAACATTATATGCATCAGCTCCGAATCATGTCTTGGGTCAATAGTTGGGTTTGCCCGGCTCCCATGTTTTACTGCCTTACGTTCTGCTATATCGGCTAAGGCGACACAGGGAGAACAACTACGATTGTGTCCCGGTTCTTCCGGACGAGCGCCTCAGTAGAGAAAGCCGAAAACTGACTATCATGATACGACGAGAGCTGGTCAGCTGTTCGAGAGGTTGTAAAATCTTTAAGGATTTCTTCCGCATTATGCGATAACTAATGCAGCGTGCGATGGATCAACTTTTCTTCCGATCAGGTGCTTATACAGCCCGTCGTGCGGTCTTCCGAACACCAGGGGCTGCACCTGCCTTCCTTTTGTCAAACTCCTATGGCTAAGTGAGAGTGATAAAGCCTTATAGTCTGATTGCCTGGTTTGTTGCGCTGAACACCTCCTTCAAGGACCCAAAACTAGGATGAAGTGTGCTCAAGATTATCCCAAACACCCCCGTACTCCCTACGTGGGGGCAGAAGCCGACAACTGGCCAACTCTCAGGATAAATATATAAAACGGCCGTGCAGGAGGAAATTTTTTCAAATAACATGCAATAAATAATAGAAATGACCTTGTTCAACATTACAAAGGACAACATGACTGTATTCATGGAAATATAATGTCCTTGCTACATTGCTCCGCCGCAAGGCGGTATCCTTTCAGGACACTATCATAATATAACTCGGGCTTGAAGTGCTTCTTCCCCTCCGGTGGTCCCTCGATCATCAGCTTGTCAGCATCCATCTTCACCCAGTGCACCTTTACGCGGGCGAAGGCCATTCGCGCACCCTCCATACAGACCGACCGCTTGATGACTTCAAGTCGAGGGCAGGCACCCACAAGCCGCTTCACGAGCCCGAAGTAGCTGCTTGGAATCGGCTCAGCAGGCCATAGCCAGATAATTAAATCCTTCATGGCTAGTTCAGCCGCCTTATGCAGTTCAGTCAGCTGCTTCAGCTGGTCGGCAAAGGGCACCGGATACACCGGCGCCAGATATTGCGACCAGAAGAGCTTCTCCAAAGTGCTCCTTTCTTCGGCTTGATAGAATTATGCGGCATCAGATATGCTGCATGGCGGCTCCGCAATACCTCTGGAGAAATCCGAAATCAAATTAGTAAACGTGATTTTCTCCCTTCAAATACATGCTTACATAGCCAAAGCCTTACCCGCCGCGATGTTCCTCGCCTCCTGGATTTCCTGCAGGGCCCCTTGGGCTTCCCCCCGGGCATCGCATGCGGCTTGATGAGCCTTGGTGAGTTCAGAATCTTTCTCCGTTAAACTCTGCTCCAAGGTCTCGCATTTCTTCACAGCTTCTTGGAGCTCTTTCTCAGCTTCAATAACCCTGGCCTCGTGCTTCTCACGAAGAGCCTGCTCTACGGCTGCCTTTTTCTCGGCCTCAACCACAGCCTTCTTAAGAGCCTCGACTTCGGTCATTGCCCCTAGAGCACATCATAAAAATATTTTTATCATACTAAATTATTCATTCGTGTTGAAAGCGAGCAAGGTTTTTGCATACCTTGGTTATCCTCCACCTGCTTCTTCACTCGGCCGAGTTCTTCTCCGGGACACTCTAGACTTTGCGTCAGTCCGGAGACTTCTGCAGTATGAGTGGCGGTAGTCACCGTAGACGCCTGCTTATAAAAAAGAGAGGGATAGATGCCATAAAGTAAGTCTCCTGCGAAATTATATTTGATCCTCTGTCCGGTTCTTTCTTTCACTGAATAGTGTATCAGGGGCTACTACCTATACTATAACACTCTTCGAAACATCACAAATTATACCTCAAAGCCCATTATAAGGATAATAAAGGCTTCATTCAGTCTGCTCTCAGCAGACTGAATCATCTCAATCACCGCACCCATAAGGGCACGGTGTTCGTCGACGATGGAGGCACTCTTCAGCGCCGCTGATAAAGTATCCAGCAACTCTGGTTGGACAGAGGTCGCTGGTGGAACAGGCGCACCCCCTCTAGCCGAGGGGGCTGCCTTCCTGATTCTGGAGCCGTATCGGTCTCCGGAATTTCGTCCGGCTGGGGGCAGAATTTGAGATAGCCCTCGCCGTCGACATCCATGGGGGCCTTTTATCCCGTGTGTCCGGCCCCTGAAGTTTGACCTTCAGGCGCCGCCTTGACGATCTTTCCCCCCCCCTCCTTGGCCTACGTCCCTCTAGGACAATACCTCAGTGTCGTTCATGTGTTTTGCGGAGGGGTCCTTCGGGGGTGTCCGCTGTCCATAGCATCCGAGCCCAGTAAATCCTTCGATGAGGATTGTTCGATGCGGGACCTCGTCGGACTGCAAAACAGTATGGCTCAATCATTAGAACATCATGCCATAGTGAGCCTGGATGCGTAAACGTGTTCGGATTTTATATACTCACGAGTGCACCAGGGGCTGGGCCCTGGGATCCCACGCCGGGCTGCTATCGGTAGCGGCGGTGGACTCCTCCGGAAGGGGAGTTTTTCCCTTCTTAAGCGACTTGGCCTCCAAGGATGTGGAGGCCGTCCTTTTCTTTCTTCCCCTCACTGGGGATTGGTCTTTCTCCTCTTCCTCGACCTCTCCGGAGGAAGAGCGGGCATCTGAGTCTTCGAATATCGTGTCCGAAGGGCCACGGCGATGAAGGCCGCCCCTGGTCTTTTTGGCCTCGTTCTCGGCCTTCTTCTTCGGCACCTTGTAAGGCGTTGGGACCAGCATCTTCGTCAGAAGTGGGCTGGCCGGTTCTTCTGGTAGTGGGGCCGGACAGTAGATCTGCCACGCCTTCTTCGTCCAGCCCTAGGATAGTTGTGGAAAACACGTTAAGCATTTCTCTTGGGTTATGCGAATAAAACATATGACTTGCCAACATATAATGACTTACCGAACTTGCAGGGCAGGACAATTGGTACCCGCGGTCCTCGGCGGAGTCCGGCCACGATTCGCCGGACTTAAAAAGCACCTTTCAGATGTCCTTGTGTGAGGAGACAAAGAGCTCTAGCAGGGTCTGGTGCTTGGCCGAGTCAAATTCCCATAAATTGCAAGCCCTGTGTTGACAAGGAAGAATCCGGCGAACTAACATCACCTGGACTACATTGACAAGTTTGATATTCTTGTCTTCCATATCATTGACGTGCGTCTGGAGCACTGACAATTCGTCAGGCAAAGACCAGTTCAGGCCCTTCTTGGCCCAGGATGTAAGCCCGCAGGGGAGCTCCAGATCGGAATTCGGCAGCTGCGGCCCATTTTGGGTTGCGCGGCTTAGTGACATAGAACCACTGCTGTTGCCACCCTTTGACGGAATCATTGAAAGTACCTGATGGTCATGTGACATTGGGCATCTTGCTCACTGTGGCACCTCCGCACTCGGCGTTCTCACTGCTCACTACCTTGGGCTTCACATTAAAAATCTTCAGCCATAAGCCGAAGTGTGCTGAGATGCACACGACGATGAATGTCGAGATGTTGAGGAAGTAATTAGGGGATAGATTGAAAATCGATCCCATAGTAATACATGATGCCGCGAACGAATGGGTGGAGGGGAACCCTAGCCCGCGGACAAAGTGAGGGAGGAATAAAACCCTCTCGTGGGGTTCCGGGGTAGGAAGGATCTGTCCCGCCGTCGGGAGACGATGGCTGATTTTCTTGGCCTGATACCACGGCCTCCCGAAGCTTTTTGATATCCTTCTCTCGGACGGTAGAGGCCATCCACTTGCCTCCTGCTCCAGATCCAGACATTTTCAGAGGGCCTTGGTGGGCGAAGAAGACGAATGCTTGGGCGCTGGAGCTTGAGCGAGATAGAATGGATAAGCAGAGGAAGAAGAAGGCGTGGGTGAAAAAGGGGAGTTCTTATCTCTTTATAAAGGCAGCAGGGATCCTGCGCCTCCCCACTTGCCCAGTAAACTCGCTTATTCCCCAAGCGCCGCGTTGATGGCGCGGTTGGGTTATCCACACCCGTATTGATGAGAATCCCGTGATAAGGGGACATGATCTCTTCTTTGACAAGACCTTCCAATAAAACCGCCTTGCGATATGTGCAATAGCAGGTTGGGAAACGGTTCGAATAATGACCGGGCCGCAGCATGATGTCACGCTATGAAAAGTATTCAGCAGATTAGATCTGGGGAATATTGTGCTCTCTACGGTGGTATGTGGAAATTGGTTTGCAGAGCCGGACACAATCCTTGTGTTCAAGATCTTCTATGGAGTATTCAGAGA
This sequence comes from Triticum aestivum, assembly GCF_018294505.1. Taxonomy (NCBI): domain Eukaryota; kingdom Viridiplantae; phylum Streptophyta; class Magnoliopsida; order Poales; family Poaceae; genus Triticum; species Triticum aestivum. The sequence goes on from NC_057798.1 coordinate 282,046,755, forward strand.
AGGAACCCGCTTTGCAATGCCGAAGACAATCTGCGCGCCGGACTAATCATCATTGAAGCCTGGTTCAGGGGCTACTGAGGGAGTCCTGGATTAGGGGGTCCTCGAATAGCTGGACTATATGCTTATGCCGGACTGTTGGACTATGAAGATACAAGATTGAAGACTTTGTCCCGTGTCCCGGTGGGACTCTCCTTTGCCTGCAAGGCAAGCTTGGCAATTCGGATATGTAGATCTCCTTCTCTGTAACCGACTCTGTGTGACCCTAGCCCCCTCCATTGTCTATATAAACCGGAGGGTTTAGTCCGTAGGACAACAACAATCATAATCGTAGGCTAGCTTCTAGGGTTTAGCCTCTACGATCTCGTAGTAGATCAACTCTTGTAATACTCATATCATAAAGATCAATCAAGCAGGAAGTAGGGTATTACCTCCATCGAGAGGGCCCGAACCTGGGTAAACATTGTGTCCCCCGCCTCATGTTACTATTAGCCTTAGACGCACAGTTCGGGACCCCCTACCCGAGATCCGCCGGTTTTGAAACCGACAGTAGCGAATAAATCGCGGGCCGGTAGTAGGTGATAACCCACAAGTATAGGGGGTCGCAACAGTTTTCGAGGGTAGAGTATTCAACCCAAATTAATTGATTTGACACAAGGGGAGCCAAATAATATTCTCAAGTATTAGAGATGAGTTGTCTATTAAACCACACCTGAAAGACTTAATATCTGCAGCAAAGTATTTAGTAGCAAAGTGAAACGTCTCCAACGTATCTATAATTTTTTATTGTTCCATGCTATTATAATACCCGTTTTGGATGTTTATGGGCTTTACTTTACAGTTTTATATCATTTTTGGGACTAACCTACTAACCGGAGGCCCAGCCCAAATTGCTGTTTTTTTTGCCTATTTCAGTGTTTCGAAGAAAAGGAATATCAAACGGAGTCCAAACGGAATGAAACCTTCGGGAGCAATCTTTTTGGAACAAACGTGATCCAGAGGACTTGGAGTTGAAGTCAAGAAACAAGCGAGGCGGACACGAGGGTGCCCGGTGCGCTCCCTACAGGTGGGCGCGCCCCCATCCTCGTGGGCCCCTCGAGCGTCTGCCGACCTACTTCTTCCTCCTAAATATATCCACGGACCCTGAAAACTTCCAGGAGCACCACGAAAAACTATTTCCACCGCCGTAATCTTCTGTATCCGCGAGATCCCATCTTGGAGCCTTCGTTGGCGCTCCGCTGGAGGGGGAATCGACCACGGAGGGCCTCTACATCATCTCCAAGGCCGTTCCGATGAGTTGTGAGTAGTTTACCATAGACCTTCGGGTCCATAGTTATTAGCTAGATGGCTTCTTCTCTCTCTTTGAATCTCAATACGAAGTTCTCCTCTATCTTCTTGGAGATCTGTTCGATGTAACTCTTTTTGCGGTGTGTTTGTCGAGATCCGATGAATTGTGGGTTTATGATCAAGTTTATCTATGAGAAATTTTTGAATCTCCTCTGAATTCTTTTATGTGTGACTAAGTTATCTTTGCAAGTCTCTTCGAATTATCAGTTTGGTTTGGCCTACTAGATTGATCTTTCTTGCAATGGGAGAAGTGCTTAGCTTTGGGTTCAATATTGCGGTGTCCTTTCACAATGATAGCATGGGCATCAAGACACTTATTTTATTGTTGCCATCGAGGATAAAAAGATGGGGTTTATATCATATTGCATGATTTTATCCCTCTACATCATGTCATCTTTCTTAATGCGTTACTCTGTTCTTTATGAACTTAATACTCTAGATGCATGTTGGATAGCGGTCGATGTGTGGAGTAATAGTAGTAGATGCAGGCAGGAGCCGATATACTTGTCACGGACATGATGCCTATATACATGATCATGCATAGATAATCTCATAATTATTTGCTTTTCTATCAATTGCTCGACAGTAATTTGTTCACCCATTGTAATACTTATGCTATCTTGAGAGAAGCCACTAGTGAAACCTATGGCCCCCGGGTCTATCTTTTATCATATAAGTTTATCATCTACTTTTATTTGTGTCTTTACTTTTCCAATCTATATCATAAAATACCAAAAATATATTTATCTTATCATATTATCTCTATCAGATCTCACTTTCGCAAGTGGCTGTGAAGGGCTTGACAACCCCTTTGTTGTGTTGGTTGCGAGTTCTTGTTTGTTTGTGTAGGTGCGTGGGTCTTTTGAGGAGCCCCCTACTGGATTGATACCTTGGTTCTCAAAAACTGAGGGAAATACTTATGCTACTTTGCTTCATCACCCTTTCCTCTTCAAGGAAAACCAACACAAGCTCAAGACGTAGCAAGAAGGATTTCTGGCACCATTGCCGGGGAGGTCTTTGCTAAAGTTAAGACATACCAAGCACCCATCACAAACTCATCTCCCTCGCACTACATTATTTTCCATTTGCCACTCGTTTTCCTCTCCCCCACTTCACCCTTGCCGTTTTATTCGCCCTCTCTTTCCCAATCTCCTCTCTCTTTCGCTTGTTTTCTTGTGTGCCTGTTTGCCCTTATGGCTTTGCCTAAGAACACCGACCTTCATCTTAGAAGGTTAGAAGAGATTGAATCGAACATTAGAAGTTTTATGACTTTACAATTTGAGCATAATAGTTTCTTCAGAAAAGAGCTTAAAGAACAAAAAAGTTTTATGGGGTATATGAACAAAGAACTTGATGATATGTCTAAAGAATTTTATGGTTTGAACTCTGAAATTACTCATCTTGAAAAATCAATAGCCCAAATTTCTGATAAGCATACCACCTTGGTCAATAAGATGGCTGCAAAATCAGAAGGGTTAGGGGAAAATAATGATGAAGATCTAAAAGTTATTGATGTGTCCCCTATTATATCTTTGTTTTGCAATATGAATCTTAATAATGATGGGACTGGAGATGAGTCAACTTTAGTTAAAAGGCGTCCCAATGATTCAGAGTTTTTAGATCTTGATGCTAAATTTGCTAAAAGTGGGATTGGACAGGTCAAGACTTTAAAATAGCATTGAACTCACTATCTTGGATTTCAAGGAATTTAACTATGATAATTGTTCTTTAGTAGATTGTATTTCCTTGTTGCAATCCGTGTTGAATTCTCCTCATGCTTATAGTCAAAATAAAGCTTTTACCAAACATATTGTTGATGCCTTGATGCAATCTTATGAGGAAAAACTTAATTTGGAAGTTTCAATACCTAGAAAACTTTACGATGAGTGGGAACCTACTATAAAGATTAAAATTAAAGATCATGAGTGTTATGCTTTATGTGATTTGGGTGCTAGTGTTTCCACGATTCCAAAAACTTTATGTGATATTCTAGGTTTCCATGATTTTGATGATTGCTCTTTAAATTTGCACCTTGAGGATTCCACCATTAATAAACCTATGGGAAGGATCAATGATGTTCTTATTGTTGCAAATAGAAATTATGTGCCCATAGATTTTATCATTCTTGATATAGATTGCAATCTTTCTTGTCCTATTATTCTTGGTAGACCTTTCCTTAGAATGATTGATGCAATTATTGATATGAAGGAAGGGAATATTAGATTCAAATTTCCATTAAGGAAAGGCATGGAACACTTTCGAAGAAAGAAAGTTAAATTACCTTATGAATCTATCATGCGAGCTACTTATGAATAGAGTGAGAAAGGTGGCACTACTTAGATCTATCCTCGCTTTTATGCCTAGCTTGGGGCGTTAAACAATATGCTAGTTGGGAGGCAACCCAATTTTATTTTAGTTTTTTTTTGTTTTTGCTTCTGTTTTGTAATAAAATTTTCATCTACCTTCTGTTTAGATGTGTTTTCATGTTTTAATTAGTGTTTGTGCCAAGTAGAACCTATAGGATAACCTAGGGTGATAGTTAATTTGATTCTGCTGAAAAACAGAAACTTTGCACGCACCAAAATAATTTTAGTAATTCACAGGAACGTGCTTTTGCGTTGATTCTGTTTTCTGTAGATCCATAGACAAATTTCCTAGGACTTCCTATTTTGGTAGGAGTTTTAGAGTTACAGAAGTATTCTAGAGTTACAGATTGCTACAGATTGTTCTGTTTTTGACAGATTCTGTTTTTCGTGTGTTGCTTGCTTATTTTGATGCATCTATGGCTAGTATGTAGGGTATGAACCATAGAGAAGTTGGAATACAGTAGGTTTAACACCAATATAAATAAATAATGAGTTCATTACAGTACCTTATGTGGTGGTTTTTCTTTCTTGCACTAACGGAGCTTATGAGATTTCCTGTTGAGTTTTGTGTTGTGAAGTTTTCAAGTTTTGGGTAAAGATTTGATGGACTATGGAATAAGGAGTGGCAAGAGCCTAAGCTTAGGGATGCCCATGGCACCCCAAGATACTCAACGATAACCAAAAGTCTAAGCTTGGGGATGCCCCGGAGGGCATCCCCTCTTTCGTCTTCGTCTATCGGTAACTTTACTTGGAGCTATATTTTTATTTGCCACATGATATGTGTTTTGCTTGGAGCGTCATGTATGATATGAGTCGTTGCTTTTTAGTTTTACACAATCATCCTTGTTGTACACACCTTTTGGGGGGAAGCCCACTTGATTAGAATTATTAGAATACGCTATGTGCTTCACTTATATCTTTTGAGCTAGATAGTTTTGCTCTATGTGCTTCACTTGTATCTTTTAGAGCATGACGGTGGCTTAATTTTGAAGAAATTGTTGATCTCTCATGCTTCACTTATATTATTTTGAGAGTCTTTTAGAACAGCATGGTATTTTCTATGGTTATAAATTTGGTCCTAGAATGATGAGCATCCAAGTTGGGTATAATAAAAACTATCATAGAAAGTGCATTAAACACTAGGATCAATTTGATGCTTGATAATTGTTTTGAGATATAAAGGTGGTAATGTTAGAGTCATGCTAGTTGGGTAATTATGAAATTGAGAAATACTTGTGTTGAAGTTGGCAAGTCCCGTAGCATGCACATATGGTAAAAGTTGTGTGAAAAATTTGTTGCATGGGGTGCTCTTTTAATTGTCTTCCTTATGAGTGGAGGTCGGTATCGCGCGATGGTTAACTCCTACCAACCCTTCCCTTAGGAGCATGTGTAGTAGTACTTTGCTTCTAGGGCAAGTAGACTTTTGCAATAAGTATATGAGTTCTTTATGACTAATGTGAGTACATGACATACGCACACTCACCATTCCACTTTGCTAGCCTCTATTATGCCGCGCAAGCTTCGCCGGTATCATGCACCCATTATTTACCTTCCTCAAAACAGCCACCATACCTACCTATTATGTCATTTGCATAGCCATTCCGAGATATATTGCCATGCAACTCTCCACCATTCCATTTATTATGACATGTTCCATCATTGTCATATTTCTCTTTGCATGATCATGTAGCTGACATCGTATTTGTGGCAAGGCCACCTTCATAATTTTTCATACATGTCACTCTTGATTCATTGCATATCCCGGTACACCGCCGGAGGCATATACATAGAGTCATATTTTGTTCTGAGTATTGAGTTGTAATTTTTGAGCTGTAAATCAATAAAAGTGTGATGATCTTCATTATTAGAGCATTGTCCCAAGTGAGGAAAGGATGATGAAGACTATGATTCCCCCACAAGTTAGGATGAGACTTCGGACTTCAAAAAAAAAGAGGCCAAAGAGCCCACCAAATAAAAAAAGAGGCCAAAGGGCCCACCAAAAAAATGAGAGAAAAGAGAGAAGGGACAATGCTACTATCTCTTTTCCACACTTGTGCTTCAAAATAGCACCGTGATCTTCATGATAGAGTCTCCTATGTTGTCACTTTCATATACTAGTGGGAATTTTTCATTATAGAACTTGCCTTGTATATTCCAATGATGGGCTTCCTAAAAATGCCCTAGATCTTCATGAGCAAGCAAGTTGGATGCACACCCACTTAGTTTCTTTTGTTGAGCTTTCATATATTTATAGCTCTAGTGCATCCGTTGCATGGCAATCCCTACTCACTCACATTGATATCTATTAATGGGCATCTCCATAGCCCGTTGATACGCCTAGTTGATGTGAGACTATCTTCTCCCTTTTTTGTCTTCACAACCACCATACACCACATATAGTGCTATGTCCATGGCTTGCGCTCATGTATTACGTAAGAGTTAAAAAAGCTGAAGCACGTTAAAAACTATGACCAATTGCTTGGCTGAAACCGGGGTTGTGCATGATGGGAGTATTTTGTGTAATAAAGATGAAGCATGGCCTAACTATATGATTTTGTAGGGAGAAGCTTTCTTTGGCTATGCTATTTTGATAAGACATGATTATTTGTTAGTATGCTTCAAGTATTGCTATTTTTATGTTTTATAAGCTTTTATCTTGAATCATTTGGATCTAAACAATCATGCCACAATAAAGAAAATTACATTGAGAATTATGCTAGGTAGCATTCCACATCAAAAATTCTGTTTTTATCATTTACCTACTCGAGGACGAGCAGGAATTAAGCTTGGGGATGCTTGATACGTCTCCAATGTATCTATATTTTTTGATTGTCCCATGCTATTATATTACCTGTTTTGGATGTCTATGGGCTTTACTTTACACATTTATATCATTTTTGGGACTAACCTACTAACCGGAGGCCCAGCCCGAATTGCTGTTTTTTCCCTATTTCAGTGTTTCGAAGAAAAGGAATATCAAACGGAGTCCAAACGGAATGAAACCTTCGGGAGCGATCTTTTTGGAAAAAACGTGATCCAGAGGACTTGGGGTGGAAGTCAAGGAACAAGCGAGGCGACCACGAGGGTGCCCGGCGCGCCCCTACAGGTGGGCACGCCCCCCATCCTCGTGGGCCCCTCGAGCATCCACCGACCTACTTCTTCCTCCTATATATATCCATGGACCCCAAAAACATCCAGGATCACCACGAAAAACTATTTCCCCCGCCTTAACCTTCTGTATCCGCGAGATCCCATCTTGGAGCCTTCGCCGGCGCTCCCCCGGAGGGGGAATCGACCACGGAGGGCCTCTATATCATCTCCAAGCCCCTTCCGATGAGTTGTGGGTAGTTTACCATAGACCTTCGGGTCCATAGTTATTTGCTAGATGGATTCTTCTCTCTCTTTGAATTTCAATACAAAGTTCTCCTCGATCTTCTTGGAGATCTATTCGATGTAACTCTTTTTGTGGTGTCTTTCTCGAGATCCGATGAATTGTGGGTTTATGATCAAGTTTACCTATGAGAAATATTTGAATCTCCTCTGAATTATTTTATGTGTGATTAAGTTATCTTTGCAAGTCTCTTCGAATTATAAGTTTGGTTTGGCCTACTAGATTGATGTTTCTTGCAATGGGAGAAGTGCTTAGCTTTGGGTTCAATCTTGCGGTGTCCTTTCCATCGAGGATAAAATGATGGGGTTTATATCATATTGCATGAGTTTATCCCTCTACAGCATGTCATCTTTCTTAATGCATTACTCTGTGCTTTATGAACTTAATACTCTAGATGCATGCTGGATAGGGGTCGATGTGTGGAGTAATAGTAGTTGATGTAGGTAGGAGTCGGTCTAATTGTCACGGACGTGATGCCTATATACATGATCATGCCTAGATAATCTCATAATTATTCGTTTTTCTATCAATTGCTCGACAGTAATTTGTTCACCCACCGTAATACTTATGCTATCTTGAGAGAAGCCACTAGTGAAACCTATGGCCCCCGGGTCTATCTTTTATCATATAAGTTTATCATCTACTTTTATTTGCATCTTTACTTTTCCAATCTATATCATAAAATACAAAAATATATTTATCTTATAATATTATCCCTATCAGATCTCACTTTCGCAAGTGGCCTTGAAGGGATTGACAACCCCTTTATTGCGTTGGTTGTGAGATCTTGTTTGTTTGTGTAGGTGCGTGGGACCTTTGAGGAGCCTCCTACTGGATTGATACCTTTTCTCAAAAATTGAGGGAAATACTTACGCTACTTTGCTGCATCACCCTTTCCTCTTCAAGGAAAACCAACACAAGCTCAAGACGTAGCACAAAGTATTATGGAAGTAACAGGAACGGTGGCAAAAGTAACAGTAGCACTTTTGTAGCAATCGTAATAGTGGCAACGAAAACGTAACTAAGCAAAGATCAATATGAAACGAGCTCATAGGCAATGGATCAATGATGGAAAATTATGTCGGATGGCATTCGTCATGCAACAGTTATAACATAGGTTGACACAGAACTAGCTCCAATTCATCAATATAATGTAGGCATGTATTCCGAATATAGTCATACCTGCGTATGGAAAAGAACTTGCATGACATCTTTTTTCCTATGCTACCGTGGCAGCGGGCTCCTAATGGAAACTAAAGGATATTAATGCCTCGTTTTAATACAGAATCGTACAAAAGCGTTAGCACTTTGTGAATGCCTCAACTCCTGAAACTACGGTCATCACCGGGAAGTGTCCCGACTATTGTCACTCCGGGGTTGCCGGATCTTAACATGTAGTAGGTGATGAAGGAAATATGCCCTAGAGGCAATAATAAAGTTCTTATTTATTTCCTCATATCATGATAAATGTTTATTATTCATGCTAGAATTGTATTAACCGGAAACATGATACATGTGTGAATACATAGACAAACTTGATGTCACTAGTATGCCTCTACTTGACTAGCTCATTAATCAAAGATGGTTATGTTTCCTAACCATAGACATGTGTTGTCATTTGATTAACAGGATCACATCATTAGGAGAATGATGTGATTGACTTGACCCATTCTGTTAGCTTAGCACTTGATCGTTTAGTATGTTGCTATTGCTTTCTTCATGACTTATACAAGTTCCTATAACTATGAGATTATAAAGGAGCACTTTGTGTGCTACCAAACGTCACAACGTAACTAGGTGATTATAAAGGAGCTCTATAGGTGTCTCCAAAGGTACATGTTGAGTTGGTGTATTTCGAGATTAGGTTTTGTCACTCCGATTGTCGGAGAGGTATCTCTGGGCCCTCTCGGTAATGCACATCACTATAAGCCTTGCAAGCAATGTAGCTAATGAGTTAGTTACGGAATGATGCATTACGTAACGAGTAAAGAGACTTGCCGGTAACGAGATTGAACTAGGTATTGGATACCGATGATCGAATGTCGGGCAAGTAACATACAGATGACAAAGGGAACAACGTATGTTGTTATGCGGTTTGACCGATAAACATCTTCGTAGAATATGTAGGAGCCAATATGAGCATCCAGGTTCAGCTATTGATTATTGACCGGAAGCAGTTCTAGGTCATGTCCACATAGTTCTTGAACCCGTAGGGTCCGCACGCTTAAGGTTTCATTGACAGTTTTATTATGAGTTTATGAGTTTTGATGTATCGAAGGTTGTTCGGAGTCCCGGATGTGATCAAAGACATGACGAGGAGTCTCGAAATGGTCGAGACATAAAGACCGATATATTGGACGACTATATTTGGAGACCGGAAAGGTTCCGGGTGAGATTGGGACTATACCGGAGCTCCGGGAGGTTATTGGAACCCCCCAGTAGGTATATGGGCCTTATTGGGCCTTACTGGAAAGGACGGAGAAGGAGCAAAGGAGGGGGCGCGCCCTCCCCAAGCCCAATCCGAATTGGGAGGGGGGCGGGCCCCCCCTTTCCTTCTTCCCTCCCACCTCTTCCTTCCCTCTCCTACTCCTAATAGGAAAAGGGGGAGTCCTACTCCTGGTTGGGGTTGGACTCCCCCCTTAGGGCGCGCCACCCCCTTGGCCGGCCCCCTCTCCTCCACTCCTTTATATACGGGGGAGGGGGCACCCCATAGACACAACAATTGGTCTCTTGATCTCTTAGCCGTGTGCGATGCCCCCCTCCACCATAGTCCTCGATAATATTGTAGCGGTGCTTAGGCGAAGCCCTGCGATGGTAGAACATCAAGATCGTCACCACACCATCGTGCCGACGAAACTCTTCCCCGACATTCTGCTGGATCGGAGTCCGGGGATCGTCATTGAGCTGAACGTGTGCTAGAACTCGGAGGTGTCGTAGTTTCGATGCTTGATCGGTCGGGCCGTGAAGATGTACGACTACATCAACCACGTTGTTCTAACACTTCCTCTTTCGGTCGACGAGGGTACGTGGATAACACTCTCCCCTCTCGTTGCTATGCATCACCATGATCTTGTGTGTGCGCAGGAATTTTTTTGAAATTACTACGTTCCCCAACAGTGGTATCCGAGCCAGGTTTTATGCGTAGATGTTATATGCACGAGTAGAACACAAGTGAGTTGTGGGCAATACAAGTCATACTGCTTACCAGCATGTCATACTTTGGTTCGGCGGTATTGTTGGATGAAGCTGCCCGGACCGACATTAAGCGTACGCTTACGCGAGACTGGTTCTACCGACGTGCTTTGCACACAGGTGGCTGGCGGGTGTCTGTTTCTCCAACTTTAGTTGAACCGAGTGCGGCTACGCCCGGTCCTTGCGAAGGTTAAAACAGGACTAACTTGACGAACTATCGTTGTGGTTTTGATGCGTAGGTAAGAACGATTCTTGCTTAGCCCGTAGCAGCCACGTAAAATTTGCAACAACAAAGTAGAGGACGTCTAACTTGTTTTTGCAGGGCATGTTGTGATGTGAGATGGTCAAGACGTGATGCTATATTTTATTGTATGAGATGATCATGTTTTGTAACCGAAGTTATCGGCAACTGGCAGGAGCCATATGGTTGTCACTTTATTGTATGAAATGCAAACACCCTGTAATTGCTTTACTTTATCACTAAGCGGTAGCGATAGTCGTAGAAGCAATAGATGGCGTAAATGACAACGATGCTATGATGGAGATCAAGGTGTCGTGCCGGTGACGATGGTGATCATGACGGTGCTTTGGGATGGAGATCAAAAGCACAAGATGATGATGGCCATATCATATCACTTATATTGATTGCATGTGATGTTTATCCTTTATGCATCTTATCTTGCTTTGATTGGCGGTAGCATTTTAAGATGATCTCTCACTAATTATCCAGAAGTGTTCTCCCTGAGTATGCACCGTTGCGAAAGTTCTTCGTGCTGAGACACCACGTGATGATCGGGTGTGATAGGCTCTATGTTGAAATACAACGGGTGCAAAACAGTTGCACACGCGGAATACTCAGGTTAAACTTGACGAGCCTAGCATATATAGATATGGCCTCGGAACACGGAGACCGAAAGGTCGAACGTGAATCACATAGTAGATATGATCAACATAGTGATGTTCACCATTGAAACTACTCCATCTCACGTGATGATCGGACATGGTTTAGTTGATTTGGATCACGTGATCACTTAGATGACTAGAGAGATGACTGTTTAAGTGGGAGTTCTTAAGTAATATGATTAATTGAACTTAAATTTATCATGAACTTAGTACCTGATAGTATTTTGCTTGTCTATGTTTGTTGTAGATAGATGGCTCGTGTTGTTGTTCCGTTGAATTTTAATGTGTTCCTTGAGAAAGCTAAGTTGAAAGATGATGGTAGCAATTACATGGACTGGGTCCGTAACTTGAGGATTATCCTCATTGCTACATAGAAGAATTAAGTCCTGGAAGCACCGTTGGGTGCCAGGCATGCTGCAGATGCAACTAACGACGTTAAGAACGTCTGGCAGAGCAAAGCCGATGACTACTCGATAGTTTAGTGTGCCATGCTTTACAGCTTAGAACCGGGTCTTCAACGACGTTTTGAACTTCATGGAGCATATGAGATGTTCCAGGAGTTGAAGTTAATATTTCAAGCAAATGCCCAGATTGAGAGATATGAAGTCTCCCATAAGTTCTATAGCTGTAAGATGGAGGAGAATAGTTCAGTCAGTGAACATATACTCAAAATGTCTAGGTATAATAATCACTTGATTCAACTGGGAGTTAATCTTCCTGATGATAGTGTCATTGACAGAATTCTTCAATCACTGCCACCAAGCTACAAGAGCTTCGTGATGAACTATAATATGCAAGGGATGGACAAGACTATTCCCGAGCTCTTCGCAATGCTAAAAGCTGCGGTGGTAGAAATCAAGAAGGAGCATCAAGTGTTGATGGTCAATAAGACCACCAGTTTTAAGAAGAAGGGTAAAGGGAAGAAGAAGGGGAACTTCAAGAAGAACAGCAAGCAAGTTGCTTCCCAAGAGAAGAAACCCAAGTCTGGACCTAAGCCTGAGACTGAGTGCTTCTACTTCAAGCAGACTTGACACTGGAAGCGGAACTGCCCCAAGTATTTGGTGGATAAGAAGGATGGCAAAGTGAACAAAGGTATATGTGATATACATGTTATTGATGTGTACCTTACTAATGCTCGTAGTAGCACCTGGGTATTTGATACTGGTTCTGTTGCTAATATTTGCAACTCGAAACAGGGACTGCGGATTAAGCGAAGATTGGCTAAGGACGAGGTGATGATGCGCGTGGGAAATGGTTCCAAAGTCGATGTGATCGCAGTCGGCACGCTACCTCTACATCTACCATCGGGATTAATTTTAGACCCGAATAATTGTTATTTGGTGCCAGTGTTGAGCATGAACATTATATCTCGATCTTGTTTGATGCGAGACGGTTATTCATTTAAATCTGAGAATAATGGTTGTTCTATTTATATGAGTAATATCTTTTATGGTCATGCACCCTTGAAGAGTGGTCTATTTTTATTAAATCTCGATAGTAGTGATACACATATTCATAATGTTGAAACCAAAAGATGCAGAGTTGATAATGATAGTGCAACTTATTTGTGGCACTGCCGTTTGGGTCATATTGGTGTAAAGCGCATGAAGAAACACAATACTGATGGACTTCTGGAATCACTTGATTATGAATCACTTGGTACTTGCGAACCGTCACTACTAGGAAAAGGGCTATAGATGGAAATGACACTAATGGCGCACCAGATAAGTGGTGCGCCATTAGTATATACTAATGGCGCACCACCCTCTGATGCGCCATTAGTGTTGAAACTACTAATGGCGCACCCTGACCACGGTGCGCCATTAATACCAAATTTTTTTTTGAACTAGTGCGCCTGTCCAAACATACTAATGGCGCATCCCCTAGTGGTGCGCCATTACTAGTTGTAACTAGTAATGGCGCACCATCCAGGAGGTGCGCCACTAATGTTATTTTTTTTATTATTGCTTGTATTCCTTTTTTTGCAAAAGTTCTAATGGCGCACCGCCAGGGGGTGCGCCATTAGTAACATGGATTACTAATGGCGCATTTGTTGCTGGTGCGCCATTAGTAAGTGGGCAGCAACAAGATATTTTGGACAGCCTCTCCTCCCACACTCACTTTCTCCCCACTTCATTCTCTCCACCGCCTCCTCCTTGTCTCGGGTGCCTCCTCTTTTTCACCTCATTTCCACCATAGATTCATTCAAATTAAGTGGTTAAGTTACCTTGTTTTGCTAGGTAAGTAAGGGGGGAAGCTATATGTATGTTGTTCTCCCTACAAACAATGTGCACATGCACTTTTTATGGCCTAGCTAGATCTATGTATGTTCGTGGTGTTGCATATGTTTGTGGTGTTGCATATGTGTTTGTGTTTGGAGGTGTACCGGTATTTGAAATGCGATAGTTGCCAATATTTTGCCGGAATGTTGATTCATTTCCGTTTCGGCGAGAATTTTGGCATTAAGCATTCTTTTTGGTCCTATTTTTAGGGAAAGTCATGCCAAATTATTTCTTGGTTCTAAAATATCATTTTGCTCTACCCCGCAGGCGACCATGGTCCGCACGATGACCGAAGGCATCGTGAATAGGTTTTTGAGGTCCGCGAAGGCCGAGATGCTTCAAAAGAACGAGACGGAGATAAGATGTCCGTGTCGAAGATGCAAGCTGAATAGCCTTATTGCGGACCCGGATTCCGGGCAGGTGCGGGACCACCTGCTCTTGCGTGGTTTCATGGATGGCTATCGGTGGCAAGGTGATGATGATGACTACGAAGTCGTTCATGGGGGCCGGGCAAGAAATGAGGAAGGGCAGCAAGACAACCACCGCGGCTCGGGGGGGCGAGAAGACGAAGAATCCCCAGGAGATGATCACGACGGTGATGCTGTACACAGTCATCATGTAGAAGATGCAGGACATGATGATGATGCCGGCGGAGCAGACGACGTTGGACCATCGATGGGCTGGGTGCAGGACCCTCATATTCAAGAGCTGCTTCTCAAGCAGACGGATAACGCAAGAGCTGCCGCCCGAGAGAAAGCCAAGATGGATCAACTTGAGTTAGACGCGGTTACTCCGTTGTATGAAGGATGCAGGCCCGAGGATACCCGCCTGAAAGTAACGCTCATGGCTCTGGAGATGAAGGTAAAACACAAAATGACCGACACATGCTTCGACGAGAACATGTCATTCTGGCACGAACGTCTTCCCAAGGGGAACAAGTGCCCGACCTGTTTGGAGGAGGCAAAGAAAATCGTGTGTCCTCTGGATTTACCGCACGTGAAATACCATGTGTGCATGAACAATTGCATCATTTATCGGGACGAGCACGCGGAGTCTACAATATGTCCGGTGTGCGGTGTCACTCGATATAAGAAGAGGAAGAAAGCTCCTCGAAAAGTGGTGTGGTACTTTCCGATCACTCCTCGTCTGCAGCGGTATTTCGCAGATCCTAAGGTAGCAAAGCTCCTGCGTTGGCACGCGGATAGGGAGGAGAAGAAGCGAGAAGATGACGCAAATGATCCGGAGATAGATAAAAAAGACAAGATGCTGAGTCACCCTAAGGATGCGAGCCAGTGGCAAGCATTGAACTTCGAATACCCAGAATTTGGGAACGATCCAAGGAACATCGTGCTGGGCGCGAGCACCGATGGAGTCAATCCGTTTGGCAGCCAGAGAAGCACACATAGCACCTGGCCTGTGTTTGTGTGGATGTACAACCTTCCCCCCTGGTTGTGCATGAAGAGGAAGTACATTCACATGAGTATGCTAATTGAAGGGCCGAAACAACCAGGGAACGACATCAATCTGTATCTGGGGCTGCCGAAAGAGGAGCTTGACACGCTGTGGAAAACGCCAGCCAATACGTGGGACGCCGCAGAGAAAGAATATTTCCCTATGAGAGCCGCACTGCTCACGACGGTGCACGACTATCTCGGTTACGGATATCTTGCGGGGCAGGTAGTCCACGGATTTTCTGGATGCGTAAGGTGCATGGATGACACAATGTATCGCCAGCTAGATAGAGATCCCGGGTCTTCGAAAAACGTGTTCATGGGACATCGAAGGTGGCTTCGCGACGATGACCCGTGGAGGAAACGCAAGGATCTGTTCGATGGTGAAACCGAACCCCGAAAACGCCCGTGTACGAGGAGCGGCGAGGAAATAGACAAGCTGTTGAAAAATTGGAAAGACTACCCACTGCCGGGAAAGAAGCAAAAGGCGCCAGAGCCGGGAAAGAAGCGAAAGGCGCCAGAGCCGCTGCTGAAGGTATGGAAAACGAGGTCTGTTTTCTGGGACTTGCTGTACTGGAAGATCCACCGTGTGCCTCACAGCCTTGATGTCATGCATATCACGAAGAACGTGTGCGAGAGTCTGCTTGGTACCCTGCTCAACATGCCAGAGAGGACCAAAGATGGGCCGAAAGCAAGGGCAGACTTGAAATCAATGGGCATCAGGCAGGAGCTTCACGCTATATATGATGATGATGATGATGATGATGATGATGATGATGATGAGGCGAAGCAGGACATAGAAAGTCGTCGCAAAGGCAAAAAGGCCAAGAAGACCGGAAATGACTACCCTCCCGCGTGCTTCACTCTAAGTCAGGAGGAGATCGAGCAGTTTTTCACCTGCCTCCTAGGAGTAAAACTTCCTTACGGTTACGCGGGGAAGATAAGCAGATACCTAGACCCAGCGAAGTAGAAGTTCAGCGGGATGAAGTCTCACGACTGTCACGTGCTGATGACGCAGATACTTCCAGTTGCAATCCGTGGGATCATGGACGCGCACGTCCGTGAAACGCTATTTGGCTTATGCAACTTCTTCGAAGTCATCTCTCGGAAGTCGATTGGCGTGAGGCAACTCAGAAGGCTACAGGAAGAGATCGTGGTGATACTATGCGAGCTTGAGATGTACTTCCCGCCCGCATTCTTTGACGTTATGGTGCATCTGCTGGTCCATATAGTGGAGGATATCATCCAACTCGGGCCGACGTTCCTGCACAGCATGATGCCGTTCGAAAGGATGAATGGTGTCATCAAAGGATACATTCGCAACATGTCACGTCCAGAAGGAAGCATAGCCAGGGGCTTTCTGACCGAAGAGTGCATCTCCTACTGCACGAATTATCTAGGCATCGAGAACCCCGTTGGTCTGCCCGTCAACAGGCACCTCGGCAGGCTCGCTGGATGGGGTCACCGTGAGGGTCGCCACGAAATGCATGTCGACTTCGAGGGTCGACTCGCCGACTTTGAAAGAGCAAACCTAGTCGCGCTACAACACATAGACGTGGTCGATCCTTGGGTGGTAGAGCACAAAACCTTTATTAAAAGGACGTACAATGACCGAGGCCAACAGAGGACGGACGCAGATACACTCAAAGAGCACAACTCATGTTTCACGCGTTGGTTCAAGCATAAGCTTCTGTCGTACCCTTTACATGAGGATTCTTCCGCGGAAGAACAACTCATATTCGCCTTGTCACAGGGCGCCGAGCACAACCTGATGACCTATGAGGCGTACGATATCAACGGCTACACATTCTACACCGAGGCCAAGGACATGAAGAGCGATGGTTATCAGAACTCCGGGGTAACGATGGAATCCTACACCGGTAACAACAAGGACAGATACTACGGAAGGATCGAGGAGATCTGGGAGCTGAGCTACGCTGGAGAGAAGGTCCCGATGTTCCGTGTCAGATGGGCCAAGAACGTCATAAAAGAAGACTGGTATTTCACCACCATGGTTATACCCGAAGCCAAATCCAAGACCGCGGGCACAAACGTCACCGCGAAAAATGAGCCATGGGTACTGGCTTCCCAAGTGGACCAATGCTTCTTCATTACCGACCCGCCAAAGCCCAGTCGTGTTGTCGTGAGGAGAGGCAAAAGTAAGATCATCGGAATGGATGGAGTAGCCAATGAGCAAGACTTCGACAAGTACGGCGACCCGAGGATCGAACATGACGACGATGATGAAGTAGCAGCATACACCACAAGAAGAAGCAGGACCACCCTACCTAAAGGAGAACTCCATTTGCGAAAAAGAAGGGCAAGAAGATTGTGAACAGATAGCTAGCTAAGATCGATTGTATTTAAATCGTAGCATTCATTTCTCGATTGTATTTCATGGGTACTTTTTGAACTATCATGAATATTTTTAAATTTCATGGACACTCGATCTCGATCCCCCTCCATCTCGATCGCTATCCCACCTCGCCAGATCCGGCCCCCCTCGCAGCCGAGCACCCCCCCAGTCCACCGGCCGCCGCCGCCGACCCCCCGCACCCTCGATTCCCCTACTCAACCGCCACCGCCGACCCCCCGCACCCCGCGCACCGTCTTATAAAAAAAATTAGTATCAAACAGCTTTTTAAATGCTACTGTCTTATAAAAAAAATATTACTGTTATTATTTAAACAAGTTTGAACATATTTAAACATAAATAAGTATCAAACAGCTTTTTAAATGCTAAAAAAAAATTTGTGGAGCCTGGGAGTCGAACACAGGACCTCCTGGTGTGAGAACTGGCTGCTGAACTGTCGAGCTAGTAGAGTGGGCTTGACATAGATAGGTTCTGGTACTACATAACCTTTTGGCTCGAGTTGAAATAAAAAAAAAATACTAATGGCGCACCATGGTGAGGTGCGCCATTAGTATGGACATGCTAATGGCGCACCACGGTGAGGTGCGCCATTAGTATTGTGGCCCCCCTTCGCCCGATCCCCCCTTCGCCCGATCCCCCTTCGCCCGATCCCCCTCGCCAGTTCTCTCCCTCTCGATCCACCGCCACCGCCGCCGCTGCCCTCGCCCTCGCCCTCGCCCTCGCCCTCTCCCTCCCTCGCCCTCTCCTCGCCGC
>NC_057798.1:282066396-282086528 GCF_018294505.1 Triticum aestivum
CCCCGACGCCGCCTCGACCCCGCCCCGACGCCGCTGCCCCACCTCGACCCCGCCCCGTCCACACCACCGTCGACCCGCCTCCCTCGACGCCACGGCGCCGCAGGACCTAGACTAGACGCCTAAGGTACGACCACCTCCTCCTTACTTCTCCATTCCGCAAGTCCATAGCCTCCTCTCACGTGCATGCTTCCTTCTCCATTCCACTGATTCTGGTCAGTGTGTGTATGCTTATTGATGGCAAATAACAAAGTTGAATCATATTAGTTTTAGATTCGTTGAAATATTAAGTCCTTAGTTGAAAGGTTGCAATGAGCAGTTTGCATTGTCCATTTGTGCCATTTTCTGCTTCTAATTTTGTTGGTTCTTCTAGCAAGCATATTCCATTGATCCTGATTGAATTCCCTTACCATTTTGTCTATCTATGGTTCTTTACTTCGGTGATGTAATCATTTTAAAGTTTGACCTAGATACTATAATTAATAAACAGTTGTGAATAGTATATATCGAGAGGACTCCACTATGCAACCTTTGACATGCTCATCACATACTGTTATTTATAGTGAACCTTCTTTACTTGTATTTACAGGGAAACAATTGGTACAATTCTTGCCCGGGGCCACAGCCGTGTACCTGTGTATTCAGGAAACCCTAGAAATGTTATAGGTCTCCTGTTGGTAGGTAAAAATTATGCCATGGAGAATTACTCGATGATCTTTCTTTATGTACTTTACTAACTTAGAACCATTTAAATATTATTTAGGTCAAAAGTCTTCTGGCAGTTCGTGCTGAAATAGAGACGCCAGTTAGTGTTGTTTCCATTAGGAGGATTCCAAGGTATATACCCCAATTCTATTTAAATATAAATTGGAAAAATCTCTTTCAAAATTTGGTACAATTGCTTGAATTTTTGGAGTACACGAATTATGGGCTAGTGATGATCATATGCACTAGTTACTAGTAGATGCTTCTCGACCCAATTTGAGCAGCAGAGCACTAGCACCAAGCTCTGGGTTTTGTTCGGTACACTCTGAGATGTAGATGCCTGAAAGATAAACATGTTGTTTGTCTACAAAAAAAACTTAATTACTATTATGGGCTAGTGATGATCATATGCACTAGTTACTAGTAGATGCTTTTTTATCCTCAGATTGGCGTCTAGTGTTCATAGAAATATATGATTATCTTTGTTGTATAAACTGACTGGCTGCCAAGTTACAACTTACTGGTGAAAGTTCATTTTTTTTATCAGTGGCATATGAGTGGCAGAAAAGTGGCTAGCCTCGTCTGCATATATGAGCATATAGATCAACAAAAAATAAACCCATTCGGCAAGAACATTTATGCACCTATTTACTAGAAGAATGAATAAATGAATGTCAGGGCTAGAGATCATTACTGTTTGTTATCCAGGAAATACAAAAGTTTGGATTGTTGAATGCATTCTGAATTCTAGCTATACAAAAGTTTTTTCCTTCTGAAATGTGTTTTTCTTGTTCTTCCTGTTTTGAGTAGTTGGCGTAAGTTTTCTGAAATGATGATGTATTTTTCTTAATTCAGCGAACCGTGAGATGGACTTAGAAGAAGAAACTGTCTCCTGATTGCAGTTGATTAATTAGTATATATGTTGTAGACTTGTAGCATACCTACCTCTATATGGTTTTATATTTCAACTTGATTTCTGAATATTCCAAACCACACGCGAAGTCCTTTCTTACAAGAAGAAGTTTCTCTTCATAACAGTGAACAAAACTACTGTCAATCAGCTCAGTTCTAGTGCTGTTGGATTTTTTTTAATTGGCTTCTTGCAGTTTTGAAAATTCAGTTTATTCGGTTACTGAAAATTCAGTTAATTCAGTTAGGCACACAAATTTCAGAAAGTTTGTGTGCCCTAGTACTTGGTGTTTGTAGAAAACCAGGAGTGTCAATGGGACTAGAATTCACTTGTTCTTATATGGGTTTGTAAAACTTGTTCACGTACTGAACTACTAATGCCTTGTGATGCTCTGAATTACTTGTGATGCCTCTGAATTACTTGTGATCACATTGAGAAAGACTTGTAAAGATGATGATCATCTTTAACAGAAAACAATTTGTGATGATTTTGCTAGTTTGCTGGGTTTTGTCTTCGACCATCGTGTCGTGATGATTTTGCAGGTACCCCGAGAGGCCCTTGAGTTTGCCGGAATGTCGATTAACTTCCGTTCTGGCAAATTCGGGTACTCCATATGTCCTATTTTCAGAAAAGGTCATGCTGAAATTTTCCGTGAATTTTAGCATGACTTTGCTAAAAATAGGACATATGGGGTACTTGTGACTAATGCATAGGCCGCGGTATCTTAGTAGTTAATTAAGTAGGATCAAGTGCCCCGGCGTACTTGTGACTAATGCATGGCTTTTAGGGTGCCTCGGTGTCGATAAAAACCGAAATGATGAAAAGTTAGGCTTTTAGGGTGCCTTGGCGTCGAAAAACCCTCAATGATAAAAGCTTAGATTTTAGGATGCCTCGGTGTCGACAAACCCTAAATGATGAGACCATGATCTTGTTCCTTGACAATAACCAATTTTTGACCAAACTTTGTTTCTATTTAGAGAGAAACATGGCCCACAATGATGAGGCCGGGGGTTCGGGCGGCAAGGCATTCTGGGAGCTGTCCCAGGAGATGGAGGAATAACCTCACTTGTATGAGGCCGCCGCCTTCCCCACCGATCCTGAGACCACGGATGGTGCCGCCGAGGATGACCACACTGATGCCATCACTGATGGTGCCGCCGAGGATGCCACCACTGATGATGGCGGCGCACGCACAGATAGCAGCCAACCGAAGAGGCAACGGAAGGACCGGCGCCCGATCGTGCTCCGCACCCTCAAGGAGGAAGTTACTGAAGTGGACTCCAACGGGAATCCAACGGCGCCCGAACGAATAGTCAAGGGGTACTCGCTTCAGCTCGGGTGCATTGTCCGGAGCACCATCTCGATCAACACCGAGAACCTGAGGCATCCTGACCGAGGGAATTTGCGCCACCTCCTCTTCACGAAGCTGCACGAACGATACAAGTTCCCCGCTGAATTCGAAAACACAAGCCTCAAAGGGAATAAAGTGAACAATGCTGCCCTCACGAAGATGAGCAAGGCCCTGTCTACTTGGAAAAGCAATGTGAAGAGAATGATCGAGAAAGGTGAGAGTTATGAGAAGATCAAGGAGAAAAATCCTTCGATCACCGAAGATGACTACAACGACTTCAAGATCAATTGCTCGAGCACCGCAAGCTCCCAATCAAGTGAGTGGGGGAAACAAATGCGGGAGCTGAACATAGGGGAACACACACTCGGTCCCGGCGGTTACAGAGTGGCGGAGCCTATATGGGACAAGGAGGAGGCGGACCGTGCCGAGCAAGGCCTACCGCCCCTCTTCGATAAATACGGTGACAAGCAGACCAGGAACTTTGTCAGGGCCCGGTACAAGAAGGACCCAAAAACAAAGGAGCTTACCACGGATCCGAAGACCAGGCGGCTTGAGCTTGTTCTGGTAAGGAATACACCCCCGCGTAATTAGCTCCATATGGTTGCATTCTAATTAATGAAGCCGAATTTCTAAATGATTCACATTCCTTCCGCAGGCGACTGAAAGCAGTAGCGCGGGGTCGACTAAGAGCAACCCTTGGGACACCACTCTAAATAGGGGGTTGAATATAATGAAGAACAAGGATAAGCTCAGTAAGCCGACGTCAGCTGGTCGTGTGGCCGGCAAAGGCTTGTCGACAAAATGGGGGTCATACTATACCGCTGGTGTGCGGAAGGAGAAAAAGACCAGCTCGGAAAGCCAGGCGCGAGAGGTTCAAGAACTCAAGGCACAGGTGGCGCGGATTCCGGAGATTGTCCAAGAGCAAGTGGAACAACGACTCGGAGCGACGATCACCGCCCTTGTGCCTACCTTGATCTCGGGGTTGAGTGCGTGGATTGCGGGCGGCCAACAGGGGCCGCCCCCGATTCCTAGCTTCACGGCCAGCAACTCGCATAATGCGATGGCGGGGCCATTGGTGCCTCAGGCGGAGGAGGCATTGGTGTCTCCGACGCCGGCACGGGAGCTTAATGCACCCAGGTGTACGCCAGCCGGTACCTCTTCAGCAAGCGACCGCTCCGTCAACTGCACGCCCGCCGTTGGCGGTGCCTCGACATTAGCCGAGCTCGACGCCATCATCACGGTAACTAATTAAGCCTCTCTCGGCCGAGGACTTCATCTCCTTGCCTTTGACTGGGCATCCCTGACGCCCTACATGTTTTCGCAGGGCGCCGCCGATGTTCCGTGCACTCTCCTCCACTTCGTGAACAACGAGTTGGTCGATGTCGCCAAGGGCAAAATCGTTCAACCGGGCAACCCCTTGTTCCACGGTACCCATATGCCACCCAACTTGTTTAGGGTTCAACTGGTTCGGGTGCTGCCAGGCTGCGACGACTTGTTACCTCCGATTCGACCCGTCGGGGCCGACGATGATGACGTGATGACCCTCAGCGCCTGCTTGAGCTGGCCCCTGCTTTGGTCGAAGAGCCAGATTCGTTTGAGGGCGGGGGACACCACCCCAAAGACAACACCGCCAGTCGTGCCAGCGCCAAGTCGGCCCCATGGCAAGACCGCCTTAACGGTGCCGGACATCCCTATGCCACTGGATCCAAACATGCATATGGCACAGGATCAGAACGACGACGACGACGACGATGATACATTTGGCAACGTCGATCAGTACTTTCCGAGCATGGGTATGATGGCGACTTCATGGGGCCTCATTCTCAAGAACCAAACCCAACAAAAGACGTGAGCGATCTAGCTCGTACCGCGGAGAAGCCAAGTTGCAACAGGCGCCGTCTGGCGTTCAGCTCTCAGGAGACGCCTCCAGCTGCCGACTTCACCGAGCCTCAGATAGGCGAGGTGCGAAATATTATCAGCCCCAACACACTCAAGAAGGCGGTCTGTGAGCAGAACTCGGTCCCATTACAGGAGAAGAAGAAGGCACGCAAAAGAAAGACTAAGAAGGGTGCGAGCCAGCCGGCACCGAGTACGATCCGTGCTCAGGACGGGCCACCTTCACCGCAGGATATCTTGAGGAGGGTGCATGTGGCGGGTAGGGCGATGCTACCGACAAATATGCTCAATGCTGCAACCGGTGCTATGCAGAGTCTGCATGACAGTGTTCTTGCTTTGGAGAAGCGGCGTCTCAGGGAGAAGGATGTGGCATACCCGGTTTTCGCGGCCAAGGTGCCAGAGGGCAAGGGCTTTGTGGATAACTCCATCGGGCGTACGATCGTCCTGCGTTTTGATGAAATCCACGCTATGTTGAACCTTCATCCGCTGCACTACACCTTCGTTCGGCTATTTTCGCTGAGTATGGAGATGCGGATCATTCGCGACAAGACCCCGGACATCGTGATAGTCGACCCCTTCTACATGCGTGCCAAGATCTTGGGCAGCGCTGGGGACCGGCAAGTCGCGAGTTCTTACCTCGAAGGCGTCATTCTGGCAAACCAAGATAAGGATAACTTCTTCGTGCCTTACTTTCCCGAGTAAGTCCTCCCCTCAACCGGCCCGTAACATATGAATTCTTACTTTTCGATCGTTTTTCTTTTAACATTCCGTGTTTTCTGCAGTGACACACGTTGCACGCTCATCCTCCTAAGCCCCAAATATTCCATGGCCACGTATTTCGACCCGGACCGTCAGTCGAACGTAGACTACACAAATGTCAAGAAGGTTCTTGATGATGTTCTCCCCGGCTACGCCCAATCTGGAGGCACCTTCACCAGGCCTATTCGTAAGTACGGCAAGCACGTGTTCTCCCACAATACGACGTTCTGCTGCGTCAAGCAGCCGCCTGGCGGTCAGAAGGGTGCCTACTACGCCATCCATCACATGCGGGCGATCGTACGGGACCATCATCAACTTCTGCTACCGAGTAAACTCAAAGATTGGGCCGCGAGCGTGTCGGCAATCCAGGACGCGGACCTCCGACAAGAATTCTTTCGCATCCAGTCGGAGTTTGCGGAAATCATCCATCAAGATGTCCTTCGTACCTCGGGGCAGTTCTACCTCAGAAATCAACCGTCCAACAGTGACATCGACACAATGCTACAAATGCAGGATGACAACGCCCGTTCTTTCATGACTCCCACGATAGACGGCGGCTTCATCCACGCTCCGGTCCCTTGAGTCGAGTTGTCTAGTTCTGAAACATCGATTGGCTCATGTTGTAATGAAACTTTAATGAACTTGTAGTATGTCTCTTTGGTTTCGAGAGTCGTTCAACTTAGATGTAATCGATGCTATTAATGTCTTCCTTTTCTCTTCCGATTGTTCTGTTGCATAATTATATATTGCTTATGTATTGTCTGTGAATTGGTACTAACGTTTCGTTTGGCTAGTGCATAGCGATGCCGACGTATGTCGTGTACAAGGGTAAGGTTCCCGGAGTCTACGATGACTGGGAGGAGTGTCAGAGACAGGTTCACCGATTCAGCGGTAACAGTTACAAAGGGTACACCACTAGGGCCGAGGCCGAATCTAGATACGCCCGCTATCTAGCGGGAGAGGGGAGGGAGCGTTGGAGGAACCGGATGAAGACGAGTTTCATCGTGATGATGCTCATCGTGATGACCGCAGCTCTCTTCTATGTGATGGTAGTTTAGATGATCGTTATCGACTTGTAATGTGAAGACAAACTCACTACTCGCGGTCTCGAGACTTGTAATATCATGTTCTATCTTTGTTCGGTCTTTTTAATTCGGAGACTAATATGATGAATTGTATTCGGAGACTAATATGATGAATTGTATTCAAAGACTAATCTTCTATTGTATTCGATGAATCTGTTGTTGATGTGTGCTGTCTATATTTTGTCAAACTATACATTTTGTAACCTGTGCAAAAAACAGAAAATAAAAAGATAAAAAAAACCTAATATTCATACTAATGGCGCATCACAGGACAGTGTGCCATTAGTATGACAGTGCATACTAATGGCGCATCACTGGGTAGTGCGCCATTAGTATGCTGCGGTTACTAATGGCGCATCCAGTGGTGGTGCGCCATTAGTATGCCAAAGCACCTGGGTATACATGGCCCCTGGGAGGCATACTAATGGCGCACGCTGGCCTATACTAATGGCGCACCCGCGGTGCGCCATTAGTATACCAGATACTAATGGCGCACCAGGTGGTGCGCCATTAGTAAAAATTACTAATGGCGTGCTGTTAATGGCGCACCATAGATGCGCCATTAATGGCCATATTAGGTGCGCCATTAGTAGGGGTTTTTCTAGTAGTGCGTGCCTCATGGGCAAGATGACTAAAACGCCGTTCTCCGGAACTATGGAGCGAGCAACTGATTTGTTGGAAATCATACATACTGATATATGTGGTCCAATGAAAATTGAGGCTCGCGGCGGGTATCGTTATTTTCTCACCTTCACAGATGATTTGAGCAGATATGGGTATATCTACTTGATGAAACACAAGTCTGAAACATTTGAAAAGTTCAAAGAATTTTAGAGTGAAGTGGAAAATCGTCATAACAAGAAAATAAAATTTCTACGATCTGATCGTGGAGGAGAATATTTGAGTTACGAGTTTGGTTTACATTTGAAGCAATGCGGAATAGTTTCGCAACTCACGCCACCCGGAACAACACAACGAAATGGTGTGTCCGAACATCGTAATCGTACTATACTAGATATGGTGCGATCTATGATGTCTCTTACTGATTTACCGCTATCGTTTTGGGGTTATGCTTTAGAGGCGGCCGCATTCACATTAAATAGGGCACCATCAAAATCCGTTGAGACGACGCCTTATGAACTCTGGTTTGGCAAGAAACCAAAGTTGTTGTTTCTGAAAGTTTGGGGTTGCGATGCTTATGTGAAGAAACTTCAACCAGATAAGCTCGAACCCAAATCGGAGAAATGTGTCTTCATAGGATACCCAAAAGAGACTATTAGGTACACCTTCTATCACAAATCTGAGGACAAGATTTTTGTTGCTAAATCCGGGTCCTTTCTAGAGAAGGAGTTTCTCTCGAAAGAAGTGAGTGGGTGGAAAGTAGAACTTGATGAGGTAACTGTACCTGCTCCCTTATTGGAAAGTAGTTCATCACAAGAGCCGGTTCCTGTGACAACTACACCAATCAGTGAGAAAGCTAATGATAATGATCATGAAACTTCAGATCAAGTTACTACCGAACCTCGTAGGTCTACCAGAGTAAGATCCACACCAGAGTGGTACGGTAATCCTATTCTAGAAGTCACGTTACTTGACCATGGCGAACCTACGAACTATGAGGAAGCAATGATGAGCCCAGATTCCGCAAAATGGCTTGAGGCCATGAAATCTGAGATGGGATCCATGTATGAAAACAAAGTGTGGACTTTGGTTGACTTGCCCGAGGATCGGCAAGCCATCGAGAATAAATGGATCTTCAAGAAGAAGACTGATGCTGATGGTAATGTAACTGTCTACAAAGCTCGACTTGTTGCGAAAGGTTTTCGACAAGTTCAAGGGGTTGACTATGATGAGACTTTCTCACCCGTAGCGATGCTTAAGTCTGTCCGAATCATGTTAGCAATTGCCGCATTTTATGATTATGAAATTTGGCAAATGGATGTCAAAACTGCATTCCTGAATGGATTTCTGGAAGAAGAGTTGTATATGATGCAGTCGGAAGGTTTTGTCGATCCAAAAGGTGCTAACAAAGTGTGCAAGCTCCAGCGATCCATTTATGGACTGGTGCAAGCATCTCGGAGTTGGAATAAACGCTTTGATAGTGTGATCAAAGCATATGATTTTATACAGACTTTTGGAGAAGCCTGTATTTACAAGAAAGTGAGTGGGAGCTCTGTAGCATTTCTGATATTATATGTAGATGACATATTATTAATTGGAAATGATATAGAATTTCTGGATAGCATAAAGGGATGATTGAATAAAAGTTTTTCAATGAAAGACCTCGGTGAAGCTGCTTACATATTGGGCATCAAGATCTATAGAGATAGATCAAGACGCTTAATTGGACTTTCACAAAGCACATACCTTGATAAAGTTTTGAAAAAGTTCAAAATGGATCAGGCAAAGAAAGGGTTCTTGCCTGTATTACAAGGTGTGAAGTTGAGTCAGACTCAATGCTCGACCACAGCAGAAGATAGAGAGAAAATGAAAGATGTTCCCTATACTTCAGCCATAGGCTCTATCATTTATGCAATGCTGTGTACCAGGCCTGATGTATGCTTAGCAATATGTTTAGCAGGGAGGTACCAAAGTAATCCAGGAGTGGATCACTAGACAGCGGTCAAGAATATCCTGAAATACCTGAAAAGGACTAAGGATATGTTTCTCGTTTATGGAGGTGACAAAGAGCTAGTCGAAAATGGTTACGTCGATGCAAGCTTTGACACTGATCCGGACGATTCTAAATCGCAAACCGGATACGTGTTTAAATTGAACGGTGGAGCTGTCAGTTGGTGCAGTTCTAAACAAAGCGTCGTGGCGGGATCTACATGCGAAGTGGAGTACATAGCTGCTTTGGAAGCAGCAAACGAAGGAGTCTAGATGAAAGAGTTCATTTCTGATCTAGGTGTCATACCTAGTGCATAGGGAGCAATGAAGATCTTCTGTGACAATACTGGTGCAATTGCCTTGGGAATGGAATCCAGATTTCACAAGAGGACCAAGCACATCAAGAGACGCTTCAATTCCATCCGGGACCAAGTCTAGGTGGGAGACATAGAGATTTGCAAGATACATACGGATCTGAATGTTGCAGACCCGTTAACTAAGCCTCTTCCACGAGCAAAACATGATCAGCACCAAGACTCCATGGGTGTTAGAATCATTACTGTGTAATCTAGATTATTGACTCTAGTGCAAGTGGGAGACTGAAGGAAATATGCCCTAGAGGCAATAATAAAGTTATTATTTATTTCCTCATATCATGATAAATGTTTATTATTCATGCTAGAATTGTATTAACCGGAAACATGATACATGTGTGAATACATACACAAACTTGATGTCACTAGTATGCCTCTACTTGACTAGCTCATTAATCAAAGATGGTTATGTTTCCTAACCATAGACATGTGTTGTCATCTGATTAACGGGATCACATCATTAGGAGAATGATGTGATTGACTTGACACATTCCATTAGCTTAGCACTTGATCGTTTAGTATGTTGCTATTGCTTTCTTCATGACTTATACAAGTTCCTATAACTATGAGATTATGCAACTCCTGTTTATCGGAGGAACGCTTTGTGTGCTACCAAACGTCACAATGTAACTGGGTGATTATAAAGGAGCTCTACAGGTGTCTCCAAAGGTACATGTTGAGTTGGCATATTTCGAGATTAGATTTTGTCACTCCGATTGTCGGAGAGGTATCTCTGGGCCCTCTCGGTAATGCACATCACTATAAGCCTTGCAAGCAATGTAGCTAATGAGTTAGTTACGGAATGATGCATTACGTAACGAGTAAAGAGACTTGCCGGTAACGAGATTGAACTAGGTATTGGATACCGACGATCAAATCTCGGGCAAGTAACATACCGATGACAAAGGGAACAACGTATGTTGTTATGCGGTTTGACCGATAAAGATCTTCATAGGATATGTAGGAGCCAATATGAGCATCCAGGTTCCGCTATTGGTTATTTACCGGAAATAGTTCTAGGTCATGTATACATAGTTCTCAAAACCGTAGGGTCCGCACGCTTAAGGTTTCGTTGACAGTTTTATTATGAGTTTATGAGTTTTGATGTACCGAAGGTTGTTTGGAGTCCCGGATGTGATCACGGACATGACGAGGAGTCTTGAAATGGTCGAGACATAAAGATCGATATATTGGATGACTATATTTGGACACCGGAAAGGTTCCGGGTGAGATTGGGACTATACCGGAGCTTCGGGAGGTTATCTGAACCCCCCGGTAGGTATATGGGCCTTATTGGGCCTTAGTGGAAAAGAGGGAGAAGGAGAAAAGGAGGGGGCGCCCCCCCAAGCCCAATCCGAATTGGGAGGGGGGTCGGGCCCCCCTTTCCTTCTTCCCTCCCCCCTCTTCCTTCCCTCTCCTACTCCTAATAGGAAAAGGGGGAGTCCTACTCCCGGTTGGGGTTGGACTCCCCCCCAGGGCGCGCCACCCCCTTGGCCGCCCCCTCTCCTCCACTCCTTTATATACGGGGGACGGGGGCACCCTATAGACACAACAATTGATCTCTTGATCTCTTAGCTGTGTGCGGTGCCCCCCTCCACCATAGTCCTCGATAATATTGTAGCGGTGCTTAGGCAAAGCCCTGCGACGGTAGAACATCAAGATCGTCACCATGCCGTCATGCTGACGGAACTCTTCCTCGACATTCTGCTGGATCAGAGTCCGGGGATCATCATTGAGCTGAATGTCTGCTAGAACTCGGAGGTGTCATAGTTTCGGTGCTTGATTGGTCGGGCCGTGAAGACGTACGACTACATCAACCACGTTGTTCTAACGCTTCCGCTTTCGGTCTACGAGGGTACGTGGACAACACTCTCCCCTCTAATTGCAATGCATCACCATGATCTTGCATGTGCGTAGGAATTTTTTTGAAATTACTACGTTCCCCAACAGGTGACTGTAACTTCCAAGATAGGATCAAGAACACTCATATATTCGTGAAAACATAATAGGTTCAGATCTGAAATCATTGCACTCGGGCCCTAGTGACAAGCACTAAGCATGGCAAAGTCATAGCAACATCAATCTTAGAACATAATGGATACTAGGTATCAAACCCTAACAAAACTAACTCGATTACATGATAAATCTCATCCAACCCATCACCGTCCAGCAAGCCTACGATGGGATTACTCGCACACGGCGGTGAGCATCATGAAATTTGTGATGGAGGATGGTTGATGATGACGATGGCAATGGATTCCCCTCTCCGGAGCCTCGAACGGACTCCAGATCTTCCCTCCCAAGGAATAACGGGGCTTGGCGGCGTCTCTGTATTGTAAAACACAATGAATCCTTCTCTCCCCAAGCGTGAATATATGGAGTTGGAGTTGAGGTCGGTGGAGGTCTAGGGGGCCCACAAGATAGGGGGGCACGCCCAGGAGGATAGGGCGCGCCCCCACCCTTGTGGCTAGGGTGTGGGTCCCCTTCGGTTGATTCTTTTGCCAATGCTTTTATTTATTTCAAAATTTATCTCCATGAAGTTTTAGGTCATTCCAAGAAATTTTATTTCTGCACAAAAATAACACCATGGCTGTTCTGCTGAAAATAGTGTTTGTCCGGGTTAGTTCCATTCAAATCATGCAAATTAGAATCCAAAACAAGGGCAAAATAGTTTGGAAAAGTAGATACGATGGAGACGTATCAACTCCCCCAAGCTTAACCCAATGCTTGTCCTGAAGCAATTCAGCTGACAAACTGAAAGTGATAAAGAAAAAGTTTTACAAACTCTGTTTGATCTTGTTGTTGCAAATATGTAAAGCTAGCATTCAAGTTTTCAGCAAAGATCATGAACTAACCATATTCACAATAACATTTAGGTCTCACGTTTACTCATATCAATGGCATAATCAACTACCAAGTAATCTATAATACATAAATAGTTCATCCCCACTAACCTATTTAACTAAACATGCAGCCTATACACATCAGCAACCATTCTCATATCGCCACGTTAGCACTAACCCTCCACTTCACCAATCCTTCCAATTCTGCATGCATGGCATTTTTTCTGCCCTCATAGTCCCTCTGCACAGATCAGCCACCATAAAATAAATGCTACAATCGTTGGATTAGCCACGGGGTAGCCCAAGAGTTGATCTCCCGTAGTCCATGCTTTCAAGATGGCTCCGCTTTCCTCGGGTCCCATAGGGACGCATGCCATCAGCCCAAAAATCTATCAGCCTTCCCCGTGCCACAGAATAGAGGGCGAAAGAAGTCAACACATGGAAGGTGCCCTCGAGCGGTTCCCTTCACTTCCGGCGGATGATTCAATGTAGAGCGGCTGAGGGGAACCGGGATCCATCGTGGATGTGTACGTAGGGTATGGTTTAGGGGTGTGGTATGTGGTGTCCCATCATTGTCACTGTGGCGGGGGAGGTGGTGGCGAGTGGAATAAGGAATGGTCGGGCTTCTCGCCGTCCATACGGCATCAGATACGGTGCCGGTGACGAGCCGGGCGCCTATTGTATACGGATCCGGTCGACCGGAGTATGTGGCTGTGGTTCTCTTCGTCGGAAGTTGCGCCGGTGATGGTGGCGGTTACCGGCGAGGCGACGGTTACGGCCGGGGGCTTCAATCCATGTTCTTGGGAGATATTTGCGGCAATCTCCTTCGTGTCTCCGGCGAGCTGGAGTCTTGGTAGAGGCATGAGCAATCCAATCTGTAGGATTATACCCAACCGATGCACCATAACCCAATCTTTGATCATGTTCGCTAGAACATGACATACATGCGGCCTCCAAAGCTTTTGATGGCGATGCAGATGATGGTTTCTCGGCTGCTGCTTAAGTAGACACAGAGCGGTCAGCCTGTTTTGTATTTCAGTGGGGTTCATGTTGCTTCGGTGGCTGGGTTTGGAAAGTTCTATTTCCGTCTTTGTGTTTGTGCGCGTATGTGTTGTTCCTGTTTGATGTTTGAATACATGAGGCATAAATGTCCTTTTCTCAAAAAACAAAAAACATGCATCTTGGCCTTGCTGCAATCACCAAGCTATGATAAAGCCACCGTCTTTAATTTCATTGGCCTGCTATGATGCAACAACGAAGATTGCGGAGGTGTGGTCAAGTTTGTCTCTGGGCATGGAGGCAGCGTTCTATCACTAGGGATTTGGTTTGTGGATTTATCATTGAATTGATCTTCTCCAGCCATCACTTGTCCTTTCAGTGATTCTTGGAACAACTCTCAGATATATTTGGGATCTGATCGATTGATTTAAGCTGAACATGTCTGGGTTAATCCATCTGTTTGTTGTCTGCATTAGTAAAGACGGTGATCATCTCCAAAATGTCTCACGTTGTGTCCTTGGTAAGCACTCAAAATCCCATGAGTTAAATATATGATGATTTTTGTACTTCTTTGTCGATATTTGTGCAAATATACAATGGATGGAGATGGCTTATTATTAATCATGGTTAATCATTTCATGCAGGTTAGCAAACATTTTTCACTTTTGTTTCTTCTTTTCTTTCTGAAAGTGTATCTATGATTGGTGCAAATAATCCCGCTGCAACGCGCGGGGAATCAACTAGTAATAATAAATCTCGGATGACAACACTTACTCAAAACAATCATGATATGATATAAGAGGATGGTATCTCGCTAGCCCTTTTTGAGACCGCAAAACATAAATGCAGAGCACCCCTGAAGTTCAAGGACTGATTAGACATTGTAATTCATGGAAAAAGAGATCCAGTCATAGTCATACTCAATATAAATTAATAACAATGCAAAGAAATGACGGTGATGCTCTCTAACTGGTGCTTTTTATAAGAGGATGATGACTCAACATGAAAGTAAATAGATAGGCCCTTCAGAGAGGGAAACGGGGATTTGCAGAGGTGCTAGAGGTCAAGTTTTTGAAATAGAGATAAATAATATTTTGAGCGGTATGCTTTCATTGTCAACATAACAACCAAGAGATCTCGGTATCTTCCATGCTACATACATTATAGGCGGTTCACAAACAGAATGGTAAAGTTTATACTCCCCCACCACCAACAAGCACATTCCACGGCTGGTCCGGAACAACGGCTACTGTCCAACTAACAACTATCCTGGGGGAGTTTTGTTTGCAATTATTTTTATTTGATTTGAGAACAGGACTGGGCATCCCGGTTACCGGCCATTTTCTCGTGAATGATGATCGGAGTCCACTCATCGTGAGAATAACCCACCTAGCACAGAAGATATAAACGACTCTAGTTGCTACATGAGCGATTCGAGCATACAAAACAGAATTTCATTTGAAGGTTTAGAGTTTGGCACATGCAAATTTACTTGGAACGGCAGGTAAATACCGCATATAGGTAGGTATGGTGGACTCATATTGAACAACTTTGGGGTTTATGGAAGTGGATGCACAAGCAGTATTCCCGCTTAGTACAAATGAAGGCTAGAAAGAGAGTAGGAAGCGACCAACTAGAGAGCGACATAGTCATAAACATGCATTAAGATTAACCAACAATGAGTGGAAGCATCAGTAGGATATAAATCACCATGAACATAAATATCGTGGAGGCTATGTTGATTTTGTTTCAACTACATGCGTGAACATGTGCCAAGTCAAGTCACTCGAATCATTCAAAGGAGGATACCATCCTATCATACTACATCACAACCATTTTAATAGCATGTTGGCATGCAAGGTAAACCATTATAAAGTCCTAGCTAATTAAGCATGGCATGAGTAACTATAATCTCTAATGCTCATTGCAAACATGTTTCATTCTTAATAGGCTCAATCAGGAACGATGAACTAATCATATTTACAAAAACAAGATAGGTCGAGTTCATACCAGCTTTTCCTTTTCTCAATCATTTCATCATATATTGTCATTATTGCCTTTCACTTGCACGACCGAACGATGTGGATAAATAATAATAGTGCACGTGCATTAGACTAAGCTGGAACCTGCAAACATTTATTCAAAGGAGAAGACAAGGTAATATGGGCTCTTTATTAGATCAACAATAATGCATATGAGAGCCACTCAACATTTTCATCATGGTCTTCTCCTCTCGACCCCAAAGAAAAGAAAAGAATTTCAAAGAACGAGAAAAACTATTTACATGGGAAAGCTCCCAACAAGCAAAAGAAGAACGAGAAATCTTTTTGGATTTTCTTTAATGGTACTACTAAGCAAGCATGAAAAGTAAACTAGCTATAAGCTATAACTATTTTTTTGGTTTTTCTCAAAGTTTTTCAAACACGCAAGAAGAAAGCAGGAAAAGAAAATAAACTAGCATGGATAATACAATGAAAGAGTATGAACACCGACAGCTAGAATGAGTGTGTGAGCATGAATGTAATGTTGGTGAGAAATATGTACTCCCCCAAGCTTAGACTTTTGTCCTAAGTTGTTCTAAGCCCATGGATCAAAGTAGCCCTCTCCGGTGTAGTGAGGAGGATCCTGGGGGTTCCACTGGTTAGCAAGCTCCTGCGGATCCCACTGATAAATAGACTCCTGATATGGATCAGGTGATGGGTCTGGCTCTGGATCTGGGGATCGTGTCTATCACACCCAATATGTGACCCTATCCTAAAGGGACTCGAAGGTCCCACCAAGAATAGAAGCAAAAATTGGAGACGCTTTTGCAAGGTTGATATCATTACATTGTACCATTACATAATAGTTGGGGAAACATACAAGAGGCATACAATGCCGCATGAATACAACAACATCATACACAAGAGCAACATCCAACTACGGATGAAACACAAACAGAAACTTAAACGACATCCACCCTGCTAGCCCAGGCTTCCAACATGGAACCTATCCCCTGATCAAAGAAGAAGCAGAAGAAGAACTCCAAAACAAGTAAACATCGCTCTCACGTCATGATCATCGCCTTACATGTACCTGCAACTATTGTTGTAGTAATCTGTGAGCCATGAGGACTCAGCAATCCCATGGTAAATGCGTATCAAGACTAGCAAAGCTTAATGGGTATGGAATGGATAAGTGGTGAGGTTGCCGCAGCGACTAAGCAAAGTATGGTGGCTAACTTACGAATGAAAGAATGAGATGAAAATTACGAAAATGGTCGCAAACTAGTGATGATGAATAAGTGATCCAGAACTACTTACGTTCAAACATAACACCACCGTGTTCTCTTCTCAACCCACTCCAAAAGAGACCATCACGGTTACGCACGCGGTTGGGTATTTTAATTCGAATCTGGTACCAACTTCTCTACAACTGGATATTAACAAATTGCCATCTGCCACATAACTGCGAGCACGGCTCTCGAAAGTTTATACCCTGCAGGGGTGTCCCAACTTAGCCCATTACAAGCTCATGATCCGCGGAGACAATCCTCCATCGTGGGACATCCAATCAGACTCGGGGTCCCGGTGCACAGGACATTTCGACAATGGTAAAACGAAACCAGCAAGACCTCCCGGTGTGCCGACACCCTGATAGTAGCCGCACGTATCTCGTATCAGGCCACAAAGGATGAGCTAAGCTTACGAGCACCGAGGTCCCAGTTGCCCAGGTGGCACCGCAAGGTGCTCGGATTTGGACTAGCACTCATGAGGAGCACTGGCCCGGGGGTTGATTAAAGTAACTCGTGGTCCGGAGAAAATCCCCTATGCAAGTTTTAGTTATTATGAGGCAAATGGTAAAACCAATATTGGGCCTTGCTGGAAGAGTTTTATTCACAGCAAACTGCCAAGAGGGTCCCATACCCCTCATCGTGTTAGGGACGCAAAATCAAGGAACATAACACCGGTATGAAGGAAACTAGGGCGGCAAGAGTGGAACAAAACACCAGGCATAAGGCCGAGCCTTCCACCCTTTACCAAGTATATAGATGCATTAATTAAATAAGAGATATTGTGATATCCCAAAAAATATCCTCGATATCCATGTTCCAACATGGAACAACCTGCAACTACACCTGCAACTAGCAATGCTATAAGAAGGGCTGAGCTAAGAGGTAACATAGCCAAACAAAGGTTTGCTAGGAAGGCTGAAAAAGGTTAGGGGCTGTCATGGCAATTTGGGAGGCTTGATAAGCAAGTGGTAGGTAGAGCGACATAGCGATAGCATTGAGATAACTAGCATAGCAATGATAGTAGTGAGATCCAGGGTAATGTTCATCTTGCCTGAAATCCCGCTAGGAAGAAGAACGAGTCAATGAAGAATACAGACGAGCAAAGACGAACCAAGCTTAGTCAAACGAATCCTCATGATCGCAATGAAATAGGAACTATCGAGAAGAAGCACAATCGGAAAGAAGCAAACAACATGGTAAAAACAAAACACATAAACAAAACATGATGCACAACCAAGTATGATGCATGACAAGGCCACATGATGCTACTCATGGCAAGGGATGATACATACAAGAACATCACATCAAAACAAGTTTAAATGAGGCCGGAAACAACATAAAACAATTCCCGTAAATCCTCATATGCAAATTTCGAAATTAGTCCAGATCTGAAAAGACATTATGTTCAAGTTGTTAAAAAGAAAGTTAAGATGCACCATGATGATCTACACGACATTCTAGTCAAGTTACATATAAAGCTCATTTAATTCGGAGCTACGCCCTAGAAGATATGAGCAAAACAACGTAAACATGACATTGATGCGAAATGCATTCAAACATCAAGAAAACACACTCAAAAGCATGGATGCAACATGATAATATGAAACTACATGCAATTCTAAGCAAGTTTGATATAGATCATGTTCAAAATGGAGCAACGGTGCAACACATACACTCCAAACAAGATATAACAACAATCTGCCCAAAACAGCAACTAGGCATTTTGCAATCATCAAAACAACATGCTACAGGAATCATATGAGCACACACTTAACATTCACTTCAAGTACAGATAACAAACTTCAAATATCATTAAGATTCATGTTAATAGGCATCAATATTAAACCAATATGATCAATTTAAAATGCAACTTTATAACACAGGAGCATATACATGAGCAGTGTCTAGTATGATGGCATGTTGGAGGCATGAAACAAAGATTCTACAACAAATATACATGGCAACCAAGGGCATGGATTAAAATTACACATTTTTTTGAAAAGGAGGATGACCCCCGGCCTCTGCATCTGGGAGATGCATATGACAACTTTATTGATTATTCTCGAGGACCTTACAAAGTACTACAACAATGAGCCTGAAT
This sequence comes from Triticum aestivum, assembly GCF_018294505.1. Taxonomy (NCBI): domain Eukaryota; kingdom Viridiplantae; phylum Streptophyta; class Magnoliopsida; order Poales; family Poaceae; genus Triticum; species Triticum aestivum. Next base: position 282,085,301 of record NC_057798.1, read on the forward strand.
CCACCATCTTGGCAACACATGCCACTACTCCTATCCAAAATGATGAAGGGGTGCTAGATGGGCCACAACCCAAACCACTCACCTAAGCCTAACATCAAAAAGCCGGAAACCGAAACATATTCGGAAGCCCCAGCCGAGCCACATACTGGGTCTGGGCCACAATCCGGTCAAACGCACTCGTGTGTCGTCACCGCCATCTTCCACAGGTCCGTCTTCAGATCATATTGAGGCTTCTACCTTGTCTGGCCATACTGCCATCGACGTCACCATGACGCCAGAGAGCAACCTCCTCCTGCGCGAGTCCATCTCCGCGCATCGGGCGGCGAGCCTCCACAGTGCCATGCCGTCAATCTTCGCCGCCATCAATGAGTGAGATGAAGTACCGCTCCACCACGGCATGTACAAGGTGAGGAAGGGCGAGGTCCCCATCGGAGACACGGCCGGAAGAGAAGCACCGCAGCCCCGAGACACTGCCCGGAGCTGCGACGCAGTAGATCAGGCGGGCCACCACTAGGAACCAGACAAGCTCGCCATGCACACCCAGCATCCCCATGCCCAAGTCGGCGCCTTCAAGAAGCATTATACATAACAAAGAGCGAATAACATCAAAGCATTATATACATATGGCTCATGGATTAGTGGGAACCAACAAAACAAAGTTGAATGTTGAAACAGTTTCAGCAAGTGTAAAACATCAACATTATGATAGCATATTTGCAACCATCAAACAACGGCATATGATATCCAAAATTATCAAACATGGCATGCGAGCAGAGCACTCATAGCATACTGAAAATCATGTAACTGGAGTATCTCCAAAAGAGCCATAGAATAATTACTATGAAGCTCACAGCATGGCATCATGAAGTTAATAGAAAAGTGGAACAGCATAGAGGCATGTTCATGGCAATGAAAACATATCTTACAGGATATATATGAGGTATCAACTGGCGTGGAATGATAGAGAATAACATGGACATAAAAATATGTCAAATAAGCATCTCCATATTATGCATGGATTAATTGGTAGCATGAAGCAAACCGCGATGGGATGGACGGTGGGGGAAGGCCGGCGATGGGCTGGACGGCGGGGGAAGGCGCGGGGCGGTGCCGGTCACGGGCAGCGGCGAGCTGGCGAGGAGGTGGCGGGGGGGCGACCGCGAGCCGGCGAAGAGGCGGTTGCGGGGTGGAGCACGACGACGCGGGGAGCGGAAGCTAGGCGCGGGCA
>NC_057798.1:282086934-282092336 GCF_018294505.1 Triticum aestivum
CGGTGCAGGGCGACGTTGCAGTCTCCCGTTGGGCGGGAGCGGCGGCGCGGGCGGCGGCTAGACATGTCCGGTGCGGGCGGACATGTCCGGCAGCGCGGAGGTGGTGGTGGCTAGGGTTTCATCCGCAAATTTCGGGGAAGAGGGTCTATTTATAGGTAGAGGGAGCTAGGAGAGTCCTAATGAGGTTCAGTTTTCGCCCACACGATCGTGATCCATCGGTAATGAACATGGATGGGGTTAATATGGGCTAGGTGGGATGTGTGGAGGGATGCTGGGCTGCAAAGAGAAAGGGGTCTGACGATTAACGCGGTTAACCATTGGGGCATCAAACGACCTCCGAATGGAACGAAATTTGAAAGGCGGTCAATCGGTGATGTACCAAGACCACTCGTCCAATCTCGGACCATTCCGAGAAGGTTTTTCTGCGGCTCACAAAACAAGATCTGGGAGGTGTCGCGGGCGCATGCGAGTGTGTCCGGGCTCAGAATGGACAACGGAGAGAACTGGGAGGACCCGGACGGATGCAAGTTTTGAAAAACATGCAGATGATGACATGGCAAAGTGCAACACGCAAGCAAATGACATGGCAACAACGGCGAATAACTAGAAGACACCTGGCCCATCGGTCTTGGGGCGTTACAACTCTCCTCCACTAACATAAGATCTCGTCCCAAGATCTTCGGAATGAGACGAAAGAGAAAGAGGAAGAGGTGAAGTGAGAACGCAAGACATAAGATGAACAAAGTTGAGAGCACTCGGGTAGAAAAGAGGAATGGCGAATATGACGAGAATCAAAAGCTCAAGGAATAAGATAGACTCTAAAATCACTCCGGTTAAAATAAGATAGGAAAAGAATAAGAACAGAAGAATTTGGGCAGCACTCCGACTGAAAATGGAAGGAATAGAACATGAACTTCACAAGATGGAATGACACTTGACGAGATGAAGAACACAATGCCTCCGGAAGAATTGAAATAGTGCAATGAAAAGAACGGATAAGAGAACAACAACTTCGACGATGAATGAACTCGATAGCATCCTTAGAAGGAAGAATTGAATGGAGTTGTTGAAAAAAATCAACAACAAAAGAATCATCTTGTTGAGAAATTATGGAAAAACATCTCAAAACTTGAGGTGAAATTATGCCACAACAGAATATTTGAATAGCTGAGAAGAACAAAGAAATGCAAAACTCCACTTCAAAACAATACGGAGAATTAATTGCACTTCGAGATGCAAGAAGAAAAGATACTTTAACTCCACCAACAAGAATACTAATGAACACTTGAAAGAATGAATTAAATCATGAAGAACCACCATGAAGAACTCCGGTGACAAAAGGATGATGAGATAGAATTGAATAATGAAAATAATAAGATTAAGGCCCTGCAGTGATTAAGATGGAGCTTTCGACGAGAGAAGCAAGTAAAACTTGGAACTCCGGAAAAGAAAAGATGAATAACTTAGAACCGGGAAATTGATAACGGGAACAAGCTTCGAAAGAAAATATTAATCCCTTAGAGGAAATAAGAATAAGATTTATTGTATGCTTATCCATCATCAAATTAAATTCATGACAAGCAATGGATTTTGCATACTACTTATTCTTGTTGAAAAGGATTAAGGGGGATATGGCGCAACCTTGAGGAAGGTCTTCAACGAACCACTGGTAGGATTTGAAAGAACGAAAGACAAGAGGCATACAATGCCACATGAATACAACAACATCATACACAAGAGCAACATCCAACTATGGATGAAACACAAACAGAAACTCAAATGACATCCACCCTGCTAGCCCAGGTTGCCGACCTGGAACCTATCCACTGATCGAAGAAGAAGCAGAAGAAGAACTCCAAAAAAAGTAAACATCGCTCTCACGTCATGATCAACGCTATTACCTGTACCTGCAACCGTTGTTGTAGTAATCTGTGAGCCATGAGGACTCGGCAATCCCATTACCATGGGTATCAAGTCTACCAAAGCTTAATGGGTATGGAATGGATAAGTGGTGAGGTTGCAGCAGCGACTAAGCAAAGTATGGTGGCTAACTTACGAATACAAGAATGAGATGAGAAGTTGCGCAACTTGTCGCAAACTAGTGATGATCAATAAGTGATCTTGAACTACCTACATTCAAAGATAACACCACTATGTTCTCTTCTCGACCCACTCAAAAAGAGACATCACGGTTACACACGCGGTTGGGTATTTTAATTCGAATTTGGTGCCAAGTTCTCTACAACTGGATATTAACAAATTCCCATCTGCCACATAACCGCAGGCACAGCTCTTGAAAGTTTATACACTGCATGGGTGTCCCAACTTAGCCCATTACAAGCTCACGATCCGCGGAGACAATCCTCCATCGCGAGACATCCGATCAGACTCGGGGTCCCGGTGCACAAGACATTCAAACAGTGGTAAAACTAAACCAGCAAGACCTCCCGGCATGCCGACACCCTGATAGTAGCCGCGCGTATCTCGTCTCAGGCCACGACGGATGAGCTAAGCTTACGAGCACCGAGGTTTCCAGTTGCCCACGTGGCGCCGCAAGGTGCTCTAATTTGGACCAACACTCATGAGGAGCACTGGCCCGGGGATTGACTAAAGTAACTTGAGGTCCGGAGAAAATCCCCTATGCAAGTTTTAGTTATTATGAGGCAAATGGTAAAAGCAATGTTGGGCCTTGCTGCAAGAGTTTTATTCAAAGCGAACTGTCAAGAGGGTCCCATACCCCTCACCGTGTTAGGGACGCAAAATCAAGGAACATAACACCGGTATGACAGAAACTAGGGCGGCAAGAGTGGAACAAAACACCAGGCATAAGGCCGAGCCTTCCACCCTTTACCAAGTATATAGATGCATTAATTAAATAAGAGATATTGTGATATCCCAAAAAATATCCATGATATCCATGTTCTAACATGGAACAACCTGCAATTGCACCTGCAACTAGCAACGCTATAAGAAGGGTTGAGCAAAGCGGTAACGTAGCCAAACAAAGGTTTTCTAGGAAGGGTGAAAAGGTTAGGGGTTGTCATGGAAATTTGAGAGGCTTGATAAGCAAGTGGTAGGTAGCGCGACATAGCGATAGCATCGAGACAACTAGCATAGCAATGATAGTAGTGAGATCTAGGGTAATGGTCATCTTGCCTGAAATCCTGCTAGGAAGAAGAATGATTCCATGAAGAAGATGGACTAGCGAAGACGAACCAAGCGTAGTCAAACGAATCCTCACGATAGCAACAAAACAGGAACTATCGAGAAGAAGCACAACCGGAAAGAAGCAAACAACATGGTAAACACACAACACATAAACAAGGCATGATGCACAACCAAGTATGATGCATGACAAGGCTGCATGATGCTACTCATGGCAAGGGATGATGCATACAATAACATCACATCAAAGCTAGTTTAAATGAGGCCGGAATCAACATATAACAATTCCGGTAAGTCCTCGTATACAAATTTGGAAATTAGTCCAGATCTGCAAAGACGTTATGTTAAAGTTGTTAAACAGCAAGTTAAGATGCACCATGATTATCTACACGACATTCTAGTCAAGTTACATATAAAGTTCATTTAATTGGGAGCTACGGCCTAAAAGATATGAGCAAAACAAGTTAAACATGGCATTGATGCAAAATGCATTGAAACATCAAGGAAACACACTCAAATCATGGATGCAACATGATAATATGAAACTACATTCAATTCTAAGCAAGTTTGATATATAGCATGCTCAAAACGGAGCAACGGTTCAACACATACACTCACAAGATATAACAATCTGCCCAAAACAGCAACTAAGCACTTTGCAATCATCAAAACAACATGCTACAGGAATTATATGGGGACACACTTGACATGAACTTCGATTATGGATAACATACTTCAGGTATCATTAAGGTTTAGATTAATAGGAGTCAATATTAAACCAATATTATCAATGCAAAATGCAACTTTATAACAAAGGAGCATATACATGAGCAGAGTTAATATGATGGCATGTTGGAGGCATGAAACAAAGATGCTACAACAACTATACATGGCAACCAAGGGCATGGCATCAAATTACACATAACAAAGAGTGAATAACATCAAAGCATCATATACATATGGCTAATGGATTAGTGGGAACCAACAAGACAAGATTGAATGTGGAAACAGTTTCAGCAAGTGTAAAACAGCAACATCATGATAGCATATTTGCAAGCATAGAACAGAGGCATATGTTATGCAAAATTATCGAACATGGCATGCGAGCAGAGAAATCATAGCATACTGCAAATCGTGTAATTGGAGTATCTCCAAAATAGCCATAGAATAATTACTATCAAGCTCACAACATGGCATTATGAAGTTAATAGAAAAGTGGAACAACATATAGGCAAGTTCATGGCAATGAAAACATATTCTACAGGACATATATGAGGCATCAAGTGGCATGGCATGATATCGAATAACATGAACATCAAAACATATCAACTAAGCATCTCCAGATTATGCATGGATTAATTGGTAGCATCAAGCAAACATGGCATCATGATATAATAGATTCAGCATTGACAGAACATTAACAACAAGTAGCCCACTTCACAAGCTTATTGCACTCACTACAGGACATACCAAAATACATGGAGGGCACCGCAGCAAATACGACATAATTATTATCCTAAAACATGTAGACATGATGATCAAAAGAAAATCACACAAAAAGATATAAAAATGACACATAAGCAAGTTATAACAGTTTTCAGCACTTAACAGCAACATGCACTTTTATAACAGGGATTAACATGTCAAGATGCACCCTAAAATGAATGCAAAGCACACCAACATGTAAACCATGAGGATCAGAACATGTGCATATCAAGGTCATCACAATATCATCAAGAGATACAAAATTTACCACTCACAAGACACCTAAATGATGCTAACATGCAGCAGTTTTCAGCAGTTTATATCACTTAGCAGTTTTTCAACAAAGATTAAGGCACCGAGATGAACGGTAATATGCATGCAAACTACTCCCTCATGTAGAGCACTCTCGGATGAATATTTTGACATATTATGCACGCAAAACTGAGCAATATGCTCAAAGATATGCTAGGTCAAACAAGTGCACATGATATGAAAAACGTTCGGACTTATCAGAATTTCTACCTCTCGGATCTAGGGTTCCTAGGTCAACGCGATCCGAGGCAGCGGCGGCTTGCTGGAGTTGAGGGCGAGGAGGTCGTCGGAGGCATGGGGAGGCCATGGCGAGGCGTTCCCGGACCGGATCCGTCCGGATCTGGCCGAGGACGGGCTGGATGGCGACGGAGGGCGCGGGGCGGCGCCGGTCTCGAGCGGCGGCGAGCTGGCGAGGAGGCAGCGGCTGGGCGATGGCGAGC